>NC_086317.1:352294002-352596145 GCF_036172605.1 Pelobates fuscus | reverse complement strand
TATATATATACATATATATATACTTAGATCATATATATATATATATATATATATATATATATATATATATATATATATATATATATATATATATATATATATATGTATATATAATTGTATTTTAAACTTGTTTTAAACTTTTTTTTTTCAGGCAGCAGGGGGAGTACCTGTCATTTCAGGCACTCCCCCTGCTGGCACTGCTGTAGACAGCTATGCCGTCCATGTGATCGTGAGGTCCTCACAAGGACCTCTCAATCACATGGTCCAGGAGGGTAAGTGAATAGGACAGCGGGGATGTGCTACGCCGCCTGCCGGCGTTTAGAGCCGGGTCCCCAAGGACAGCATAGCATGCCCGCCGTCCTTAAGGGATTAAAGGACAAGTGTCATCAAATTTTCACTTCTCATTTTATAAAAGTTTATTACATTTAATGCAGTTTAATTATAAAATATATATATATATTTTTTTATATTTTATTTTTAGAAAATTTAAATTAAGTTTATCTGGCTGCGCAACCATGTTGGGTCAGACTCTTATCTTTATCTTACCAACTGCTGCTCAGGCTAACTTGCCTGCTGCTGCGATTGCAGAAGACAAGTTAGGTTAAACAGCAGTTGGTCAGATAACAATAGTGTCTGACCCAACATGACTACTCAACCAGATAAAAAAAAAAAAAAAGTAAAAAGTTCACTATTATTTAGAAAATATATTTCATTAAGTTTTATTAAATGTAATAAATTGCTCAACTTCTGAACCAAATCTTCTGAACCCAAACAAATCTAGAATTGGTGCTATGAGTTTGTTCCGCTACAATGTCTCTTTAAGTGCATTACACATATGATATATTGTTTTATAAATGACAAAGAGGGCATTCTTTTATTACACTATATGTATACCTTACACCATATAAAGTGTAAAGAAAATATTAAACAAGAGGAAAAATGAAAAAAAAAATAACTTTTATTTTACAGTTTTGCTTATATTAATTTTTCTATTTACATATCAAGTGAACTAAAGAAAAATAACTCTTGAAATACTTTCATGTATACGATCTGATAGTTAAATGCCTCATATATAGCATTGAGCACTTAAAGGCCATTTAAAGGGGTGCATGCAATGCTCACTTTGCACACTACATACAGTTCATCTGTGTCTGTGGGGCCACTAAATACTGACCCTAGTATCAAATGATACCTGGGTCCCCCTGGAGTGAGCACAGATTTAACCCTACTAACACTAAAGCATTACAATGTTCCATTGCTTCCTACAATAGTAAACTTAAACACCATTAGGACAGCATGGAACCTCCTAACATCCTTAAAGTACTTAAGTTGAAGTGGTTTATATGTCTATATGTCTTGAGTCTATCATATTTGTGACAGTTTATACAATTTGGCACTTTCATATTCTGGGGCAGAAACAACTCACTGACTGTCTTCCACTTCTATTAGCTCCATAGAGATAACAGAAGTGGCTGGCGCTCTAAGCTAGAGCATGCCTGAATTCCCACTTCTCAATGAGGGGAATTGCTCCCATTGTACAGCGCTACAGAATCTGATGGCGCTATATAAATAATAAAATAATAATAATTGCACAAAAGTTTCAGGTGCGCTTAGCTAGAGCATATCTGAATTCCCCCCTTCTAAATAAGGGGAATTCCAGCTCCTTAAGAATGATTTGAAAGCCACAATCAGTGCTGTCATCAGAAATTCTGGGGCCCCTTACACAGATCAGGGCCTGGGCCCCATTTCCACCACCTCTCATAGGGACTTAGAGTTACGGTCAGTGCTGTCACTGTACCTCCTGCCGAGATGCATTGAGTGTGGGTATAGGATATGTATATGTATACATCTGTAATATTTTAATATTTGTGTATATATTATGCAAGTAGTACTTTATAAGCACAATTATACTTATATTATTATACATGCGTATATATGCATAATACTTTCATATATCCATTACATAAAGTAAAAGTATTGCATTTTTTTCCATTGAACTCCATCTCCCTCTCTCCCCCAAGCTCCATCTCCCTTTCCCTCTCTCCCCTCCCAAACGCCATCTCTCTCTCTCCCCCAGCTCCATCTCCCTCTCTCCTCCTAGCTCCATCTCCCTCTCTCCCCCAGCTCCACCTCCCAGTTCCATCTGCTCTTACACCTGATACATTTCTCTCACTCCTACTTTATTTCCCTCTCTCCAGTTCTATCTCCCTCTCACCCCAGCTCCAACTGTCCTCTACAGTTGCCTCTCTCCTTTCCAGCTCCATCCCTTCTAACACCCCACTCCACCTCCCTGAAATATCTAGAAACATTTCAATGTCACAACCAGCTCCATCTCTCCACCCTGATTGTGACACCTCCCTCTCTTCTACCCAGCTCTCTCTCTACAGCTACATCTATCTCTCATTCCAGCTACATCTCTCTCTCAACTTATCTCCAGTTCCCTCTCACCCCACTTCCATCTTTCCCCCAGTTCCATCTCCCTATTCCCCCAGCTCAATCATCCCCTCCTCCTCTCTCTCCCCCTAGCCCTCTCTTACCCCAGCTCCCACTCTTCCTCACAGATACCGGATTTGTACGCTGGTGCTTCCACCCCCAAAAAAACTGTGCCTGTGCTAGGAGCCAGTGGCTGCTCCTGCTCCTCGCACCTCCTAAGAGTGGTTGATCCTCTGTAACCCATCTGTATGTCTGTACTCCCTGATGGCAGCACTGGCCGTGATTGACCATGTGCACTCACAGCTCCATCACAAAGGCTTCTCAATGAGAAGCCTCTGATTAATGTATTCCCGAGCACAGACTGAAAGTAAGTCTAAGCTGATTGAGCAGGGCATCAAGCTGCATTCTACCCTATGCCTGACTTCCGCAGTCACTTCCTAGGCCATGGACCTTGAAGACTGGATTTTCACATCGAGTTCCCAGTTACTTATTAGTCAGACAGGCCTTGTGCATGTTCTTTTCTTAATTTAAAACAAGGCTTGTGTGTACTGTGTGTGATGTGTCCTCCACTGTGCGCCCATAGTCTAATTCCAGAAATGTTATACGTCTATTGCACAATCTCAACATGATTATTCATCATTGTCACCAATGTTCAATTCTATTGATACATATTATGCCTCAATAAAAAAAGCCCTTAATGATCATTTCATTAATTGCCATTTCAAAATATTTTAGAGATAATCCAACTAAGCAGACAAGGGTTTATACAAACAGCAGCAGCTGAATGAATTCTTCATTGATGAGTGAATTCTTCCTCTTTCATTGATAGATGCATTTGTGACTCTTGACAGTGAGTCTCATGTTGCAACTACCTTCAGAATTGGTATCTACTCTCACTCCAAACTTTCAGCTCAAATTACAAAAGACTCTCAGACTTTATTTTGATGTTTCAGAAAAGTTACATCAACATTGTCTGCTAACTGGTATAACTTTGCTGAAAGCCCAATTGTGACACCTATCATTGGCATAAAGGCTATTCCTAGTAAAATCAGGCCTGAGGTCTCGCTAGGCTCATTTAAGCCATTACAATAAATGCTTTCAATGCTGCAGTGGAGAATAAAGAAAATTAAAAAGTTACGTGTTCAGTATGTAATAAGAGAGACCCAATTAGGTCTCTCTACAAAAGCATTTCTGCAGTATTTCTAAATGTGCACTCATCTCGTGGAGTTAAAAAACTGAGATTCCCAGGTGTCTTTCGATACCTGAGAGTCCCCTCTGTTGGTCCCCTGTGTCAAAGAACTGCTGAGCTCAATAAACAGTGCGGTCACACAGACACTGAAACGCACACGCATACACAGACCGGCACACACAAACTTGCACGGGCACACACAGACACAGACAGGCATACACAGGTACACATACAGATACATACATGTGTACCGACCTGTGTACAGGCAAAAAGGACTGAGTCGTTTATAGACAATGTATTTTTTTATATGCAGCTGACACATGCCATTTACAATGTGTCAAGATCAGTGGTGAATACACAAAAATAAAATTGTGGAAAGGGTACCTTTTTTCTTCACAGGAAGGCTAAGTTGTAGTTCAAGAACTTACAGTATTACCATTACGATGCATTTCACATGTGTCATTGCCCTCTCCTTGAGAACGCAAAGCAGGATAGTTAATCCACTGAAGTCTGCAAGCAGAAGAACAAAATAGATAATCCTGATAAAGTGTATGTTTAGTGGCACTGTGAGCCTTCCACTGTATGTTGATTATTAACCTTTTTTTTTTTTTTTTAAAGAAGATTCACAATAAAGGATTTATGCTACGTTGAATGAGCAGTGGTTGATCAGTTATGAGGATCACTCCCTATCTTACTTGTATGCTCATTGGTGGTCTCACCTGGAGGTGGAGATGTCCATGTATCAATGAAATACATTTATGGATGAGGACTGTATGTGACTGGATATTGCAAAGAGATTTTTCTTTACCATGGAAAGGATCGTACGATAATCCACCATGGATATATAGGTCTTTTTTGTGTTGTAGAGTTCACCAGTACATTTTTCTCAGAATGTTCCAAACTGTTGATTTGGCAACTCCTAATATTCCTGCTGCTTCTCTGGTGGATTCTTGTTATATGCAGCCTAAAGATGGCCTCTCTCATTTGACCACATGTTGGTTCGCAGCAAAAGCTTCCAAATATGAATGCCACATCTGGAATCAACTCCAGATCTTTTATCTGCCTAATTTATGAGGAAGTAATGAAGTAATAGCCCACACCTGTCCAGGAAACAGCTTTTGAGTCAGTTGTCCGTTTACTTTTTGGTCCCTTGAAAAAGAGGGGGCTACATATTAAAGAACTGTAATTCCTAAAACCCTTCCTCCAATTTGAATGTGAATATCCTCAAATGAAAACTGAGAGACAACACTGTAAGCCCATCTTCATAATTTAACTGTAACTTGGACTTATTTTGGTAAACAGCTGAAATAACAAAACTTGTTTCAGTGTCCAAACATTCCTGGACCTAACTGTAGCTCAACATGCAGCTCTAGGTGATCCGTCCCACAAACTTTAAAAAGCCTAAGGAACTCTCCTTATTTTGAACAAAGGTGAACAGATTGCTCTTTGACAAAGCTTCCCTCTATTTTTCCCATTTAACCTTGCAGGCAAAGGTCTTCTTTTCTCATTATTAAGTTAATAGTTTTTTCACTATATATTCTGCATATTTTATGTTGAATAGAAGCAGAGCTTTTTATGTACTTATTACAACAATACAACAATAATTGTACCAATATCTGAGTTTAAAAGTTATAAGCAAATTATGAAGACTTCATGTTATATGGAAATATTAGCAAAGAAACAAGCAAATAAAGAAAGTGTTGTACGTTACATCTATGTTATTGTTGCATCTATCTATCTATTTTTCTATCTATATATCTATCTGTCTGTCATATTTGGTTTATTTCTGAAGCTAGTGGAGAACACCAGTGATTTAGAGAATTAGCACAAGCAAATGTACATACATTGGCACACCATACACCAATTTATTTTAAGTCAAGGAATCTATAAACAATTTTGCATAGCTATTTGCAACTCACTTTTATTACACTCAGAATATATTTTACATCCATATTCAGAAAAAGCAACTCTGAAAGACTTTAGCAATACATATGTACATGTAAATGTGGCATTCATAGTATTGAAGTTATTCTAAGGGTTAATAAAGGGTATTACTCCAGAAATGATTTAAATTGCGTAAATAATATAGTAACATATTAATTTAAGTTTAAAAAGGTCCATGATATTAAACCTTTCACATATCCTTGTAGTTGACATTGGAATTAAAGAGGACAATAAACCAAAACATTTTAGATCAATTTATAATTTTGGCTCAGATTGGATCAACCTTTCTTATTGACTCTTAAAAGATTTTGGAATGAATCTATATTCTATAACTAATAATTGTACTACCGTTATACTGTATACTGACTTGCCCTTAATAAATACCCTTTTTTAAACATTTATTCTTACTGCCCTTTGCATCACTGATTATTGGATTAACAATGGTATAATTGCATACTGTAATACTCTAGTATTTTAGGTTTATATAGGCCTGGGAGTCTGAGGGTTTTGGATAGTATCTTAGCTGTTCTGTATTTAGCAACTTTCTTATTAAGGCTAGCTTATAATGATTTATGCTTACCTTATCAGGGGATATCACTCTATTTGGCCAGACATTAAGGGTCTGTTAAACCACATCTCTTAAATGATGCAACAGGCTGCCTCTTTCCAGACCTCATAGGAAATGATTACACTGCACACTCACTCTCTCCACTTACTGCAAAGACAAAAAGGGTTGGGGGCACACCTGGAATGTGCATTCTGCAGGAATGGTGCTACCGTAATGACCAATATTCATACATAATACAAATTAAGTTACAGCGCACACATAAAAATACACTTCTAAACCTTATCAGGCTACTTAAAAATCACCTAAGAAAACAAATATGGGATTTCCGTTCCACCATATGGCCATATTGTGTTAAGCCCAGGTGGTGGAGGTGATATATATATATACACCTGTGGTCACCTCCAAAAACTCCTCATATATATATATATATATATATATATATATATATATATATATATATATATGGAGTTTTTGAATAGTTTTTGAATGTCACTTTTATTATAACCTTCGTTGAGCAGATATATAATTTGCATTGTGAGTATACTCACCCAAGAACTAGCACTTAATAGTTTTGACACTGTTTTTAACTACTTTTATGACATTAATTTTGTATTCTGTATACTCACAATGCTCTTACCATAGATTAATTGAATACACTTTAGCTTAGTTAGGACTATTTAATTTATCTCCCACATTTGGAATTAGTGTAGGATCCACCGATATTGGGGTACTGTGAATTAGTGGTGGGCATAACATAATATGGTCCTAAATATATTTCTAAGTATTATTATGCGTGCGATGTAACTTAATTTGCATTCTGTCCAGTTACTGAGCTGAAATTTGGAGAATCTATACAATAAGGTGCATTGTTACAATATTAGAATTTTCCTTTCCTAATCACTTTATTGATTGAAACAAGCAACTTAACTATTAGGGAAAAACTTGACATTCATAGTCTAGAAATATCGCATATATGTATCTGATGACTTAATTAGTGAAAGATGGACTGTAAAAAGAGTATACTTTTATTTATTTTTTGTACAGAAAGTTTGACTTTTCTAATTCAGAAATATATATATTTTCAAATACATACATGATGTAATGTCAAATTACCTTTTGTTAAAGAATTTCATATAAGTCATTTCACTGCTGTCGTCTTAAAGTGACACTTCAAGAGTTCTGTACTTTAGGAAACAGCAAAGGTATGTATGGTAGAGGTTACTCTAAGAGGCCATAAGCTTTCCTGAAGAGATGGGGTTTGAGGCACTTCTTAAATGATTGAATACTAGTGGAGGGTCTGATGGTGGTAGTCATGCTATTCCAAAGGAAAGGAGCTGCCCGTGAGAAGTCCTGTAAAAGTGAGTTGGCTGTATGGGTGCAGAGAAGGAGCATACCTACAGATCAGTGTAGAGATATATGGTGGTCTATAATTGTTTAGTGCATTATAGGTGTGGATTAGTACTTTGAATTGAATCCTATATGAGACAAGAAGCCAATGTAAGGACTGACAGAGGGGTGGGGTGTTAGAGGAGCGATGGGAGAGGAGAATCAGTCTCGCTGCAGCATTCATTACAGACTGTAGCAGGGCAATGCGGCTTCTGGGAAGACTAATTAGGAGAGAGTTACAATAGTCCATGCGAGAGATACTAGAGCATGGACAAGCTCCTTCGTAGTGTCTTGCGTAAGAAAGGGGCAGATGCGGGCTATGTTTTTAAGGTGGAATCGGCAGGATTTGACAACAGACTGGATGTAAGGTTCAAAGGTGAGCCCAGAATCAAGTATAACACCAAGACAACGAGCTTGCAAGAATGGGCTGATGTGGGTATCACCAACTTGAAGGGAGAGCAAGAGAAGAAGATCAATATTAGTAGGAGGAAAGACTAGAGGTTCAGTTTTAGAGCGATTGAGTTTCAGAAAGCTGGAGGACATCTAATAAGAGATGGAAGAAAGGCAAGACGTGACATGTTGGAAGACAGCAGAGGAGAGGTCTGGGGAGTAGAGATATATCTGGGTGTCATCAATGGACAGGTGGTATTAGAATCCAAATGAGGTAATATGTTTGCCAAGAGAGGCAGTATAAAGAGAAAATAGAAGGGGACCAAGAACAGAGCCTTGGGGAACTCCAACTTAAACAGGACGAAGGTTGGAGGTGTCATTAGAAAAGGAGATACTGAATGAGCGTTGGGAGAGATAGGAGGAAAACCACGAGAGGACAGTGTCACGAGTTTGGTGAAGGAAAACATTATCAACAGTATCAAAGGCAGCAGAGAGGTCAAGAAGAATTTGTATGGAGTAGTGACCTGGTACACTGGCAAAGGGGTGTGTTTATTGCAAACTAATTTAATTTGTACAATGTGTCCTAACTATTTCTATGTTACCTCTCTGTATCCAGTACTGAACATGACATCCTAGTCACATAAAGAGCACTGTGTGTAGATTCATTAGGATATGTTCTGCAGAGGCAGCTCTCTAATTAGGCGTTTTAGGCAGCTGCCTAAGACCTCATGCTGACTGGGGCCTCACAGCAGCCTAAATTGTCTTAGGGCAGACTCAGGAGTTGGGCACGCAGTCTGTGACCGAGGGCTCGACACTCAGAGGGGGCCTGGCAGCTTGCCCTGTATGCTGCCGGGTTCCAGACCCCTCCACCTGGTCTGCCAGCAGCATAGAGCCAGTGCATTAGGTCTGCAGATCTGCTGAATGCAGCTGATGTCTCACGATCTCAGCCAATCAGAGCTTTGCCACAAGTTACCACGGCAATGCTCTGACATTATCGGATCTTGCGAGACACCACGTGGTCTGCAGCTCGTCACCCAGCAGAGCTGCAGACCGGTTGTAAAGCTCACCGGTTGTCAAGCTCACCAGAACACCAGGGAGAGAGAGAGCCCACCGGAACACCAAGAAAATTATAACTTGAGAAAAAAGAAAGTATTCAGTGAGGGGTGGCTGGTCTTTGAAACACAGCCTTCCAACACAATTTCACCCCCTCTTACACACAGCTGTCACCCTCACAGACACAATGCTGTCACTCCCCCTTCACACTGCTGTCACCTCTTATTATGGAACAATAGTGATGTACCGAACTGTTCGCCGGCGAATAGTTCCTGGCGAACATAGCGTGTCCGTGTTCGCCGCGGCGGGCGAACACATGCGCGGTTCGATCCGCCCCCTATTCGTCATCATTGAGTAAACTTTGACCCTGTGCCTCATGGTCAGCAGACACATTCCAGCAAATTAGCAGCAGACCCTCCCTTCCAGACCCTCCCACCTCCTTTACAGCATCTATTTTAGATTCATTCTGAAGCTGCATTCCTAGATAGAGGAGGGAAAGTGTAGCTGCTGCTCATTTGATAGGGAAATTAATAGCTAGGCTAGGATATTCAGTGTCCACTACAGTCCTGAAGGACTCATCTGATCTCTGCTGTAAGGACAGCACCCCAAAAAGCACTTTTTAGGGCTAGAACATCAGTCTGCTTTTTTTTTTTTCTGTGTAATGTAATTGCAGTTGCCTGCCTGCCAGCTTCTGTGTCAGGCTCACAGTGGATACTGTGCCCACTTGCCCAGTGCCACCACTCATATCTGGTGTCACAATAGCTTAAGCTTGCATTTAAAAACAATTTTTTTTTTCACTGTAATAGATTGAATAGCAGTTAGTTGTCTGCAAGCGTCTGGGTGTCAGGCCTTCAGCGTGTACTCTGCCAACCTCTGCCAGTGTACTTTGCCACTCATATCTGGTGTCACAATAGCGTGCCTTTAAAAAGAAAAAAAGTTTTTCACTGTAAGCTAATAGCAGTCAGTGTCCTTCAAGCGGGTGTCAGGACTTCAGCGTGTACTCTGCCAACCTCTGCAAGTGCACTTTGCCACTCATATCTGGTGTCACTATAGCGTGCCTTTAAAAAGAATAAAAGTTTTTCACTGTAAGCTAATAGCAGTCCGTGTCCTTAAAGCGGGTGTCAGGCCTTCAGCGTGTACTCTGCCAACCTCTGCAAGTGTACTTTGCCACTCATATCTGGTGTCACTATAGCGTGCCTTTAAAAAGAAAAAAGTTTTTCACTGTAAGCTAATAGCAGTCAGTGTCCTTAAAGCGGGTGTCAGGCCTTCAGCGCGTACTCTGCCAACCTCTGCAAGTGCACTTTGCCACTCATATCTGGTGTCACTATAGCGTGCCTTTAAAAAGAAAAAAACATTTTCACTGTAAGCTAATAGCAGTCAGTGTCCTTAAAGCGGGTGTCAGGCCTTCAGCGCGTACTCTGCCAACCTCTGCAAGTGTACTTTGCCACTCATATCTGGTGTCACTATAGCGTGCCTTTAAAAAGAAAAAAAGTTTTTCACTGTAAGCTAATAGCAGTCAGTGTCCTTAAAGCGGGTGTCAGGCCTTCAGCGTGTACTCTGCCAACCTCTGCAAGTGCACTTTGCCACTCATATCTGGTGTCACTATAGCGTGCCTTTAAAAAGAAAAAAAGTTTTTCACTGTAAGCTAATAGCAGTCAGTGTTCTTAAAGCGGGTGTCAGGCATTCAGCGTGTACTCTGCCAACCTCTGCAAGTGCACTTTGCCACTCATATCTGGTCTCACTATAGCGTGCATTTAAAACCCAAAAACTTTTTCCACTGTTATAGATTGAATAATAGTTAATGGTCTTCAAGCGGGTGTCAGGCCTACAGCGTGTACTCTGCCAACCTCTGCCAGTGCACATTGCCACTCATATCTGGTCTCACAGTAGCTTGCATGCATAGTACCACTAATCCCCCCAAAAATGACAGGCAGAGGCAGGCCACCCCGCTGGGGCCATCGTGGTTGTGGTGCTGTGATTCCCTTTTGCCCTAGAATAATGCCCAGTTTTCAGAGGCCACGTACCCTGAACTTGAAAAGTTCTGAGGACATAGTTGACTGGCTAACACAGGACACCCAATCTTCTACAGCTTCCGCTCGGAACCTTGACGCACCATCCTCCTCCAGCTTAGCTTCGGGCACCTCTCAAGATACCACTCATCCGCCTGCCGCCACCACCAACACTAGCACCACAGCCACTTCACTTGGTATGTCAGAGGAGTTATTTACACATCCGTTTGAAGAAATGAGTGATGCGCAACCATTATTGCCAGAGGATGTAGATAACAGGAATATGTCTCAGGCAGGCAGCATTACACACATGGACGTACGGTGTGATGATGATGATGTTGTACCCGCTGCTGCTTCCTTTGCTGAGTTGTCAGATACAAGTGAAGCGGTTGATGATGACGATGCGTCCATGGATGTCACGTGGGTGCCCGGCTCGGCAAGAAGAAGAACAGGGCGAAAGTTCAGATGGGGAGACAGAGAGGAGGAGGAGGAGATGAGGGGAAGCAGGGGGAGGTCGTCGCAAGGAGCTAGTGGCACAGTCAGACAGCATGCATCGGCACCCGGGGTCAGCCCGACAGCACGCCAATCAACGCATGCTGTGTCCACCACCAGAATGCCGTCATTGTAGAGCTCAGCAGTGTGGCATTTTTTTTGTGTGTCTGCCTCTGACAACAGCGATGCCATTTGCAACCTGTGCCAAAAGAAACTGAGTCGTGGGAACTCCAACACCCACCTAGGTGCAACTGCTTTGCGTAGGCACATGATCGCACATCACAAACGCCTATGGGATCAACACATGAGTACAAGCAGCACACAAACTCAAAGCCGCCATCCTCCTCCTGGTCCAGCATCTTCAGCCACGTCAACCACTGCTGTCCTCCTTGCCCCCTCTCAACCATCCGCCACTCCGTCTCTCGCCTTGAGCAGTTCCCGCTCATCTGCCCACAGTCAGGTGTCTGTCAAGGACATGTTTGAGCGTAAGAAGCCAATGTCAGAAAGTCACCCCCTTGCCCAGCGTCTGACAGCTGGCTTGTCTGAACTATTAGCCCGCCAGCTTTTACCATACAAGCTGGTGGAGTCTGAGGCGTTCAAAAAATTTGTGGCTATTGGAATACCGCAGTGGAAGGTACCTGGACGAAATTTCTTTGCACAAAAGGCAATCCCCAACCTGTACTCGATTGTGCAAAAGGAAGTAATGGCATGTCTGGCACACAGTGTAGGGGCAAGGGTCCATCTGACCACTGATACCTGGTCTGCAAAGCATGGTCAGGGCAGGTATATCACCTACACTGCGCATTGGGTAAACCTGCTGACGGCTGCCAAGCATGGAATGCGTGGCTCTGCAGAGGAGTTGGTGACACCGCCACGACTTGCAGGCAGGCCTGCTGCCACCTCCTCTACTCCTCCTACTCCATCCTCTTCCATAACCTCCTCGGCTGAGTCCTCTTCTGCTGCTGCATCTTGCTCCACATCAACGGCACCTCCCCAGCTCCCCAGGTACTATTTCACATCCCGGATACGGCAGTGTCACGCCGTCTTGGGTTTGACTTGCTTGAAAGCAGAGAGTCACACCGGACAAGCACTCCTGTCCGCCCTGAACGCACAGGTGGAAAAGTGGCTGACTCCGCAGAAACTGGATATCGGCAAAGTGGTTTGTGACAACGGATCAAATTTGTTGGCGGCATTGAAGTTGGGCAAGTTGACACATGTGCCGTGCATGGCACATGTGTGTAATCTGATCGTACAATGCTTTGTGCATAAGTACCCAGGCTTACAGGACGTCCTGAAGCAGGCCAGGAAGGTGTGTGGCCATTTCAGGCATTCCTACACGGCCATGGCGCACTTTGCAGATATCCAGCGACGAAACAACATGCCAGTGAGGCGCTTGATTTGCGACAGCCCGACACGTTGGAATTCAACACTTCTAATGCTCCTGCTCCAACAAGAAAAGCAGTTAATGAATATTTGTATGACCAGGGTGCTAGGACAGCCTCTGGGGAGCTGGGAATTTTTTTGCCACATTACTGGACGCTCATGCGCAATGCCTGTAGGCTCATGCGTCCTTTTGAGGAGGTGAAAAACCTAGTCAGTCGCACCGAAGGCACCATCAGCGACATCATACCATTTGTTTTCTTCCAGGAGCGTGCCCTGCGAAGAGTGCTGGATCAGGCCGTAGATGAGCGTGAAGAGGAAGAGGAAGAGTTGTGGTCACCATCACCACCGGAAACAGCCTTATCAGCATCGCTTGCTGGACCTGCGGCAACGCTGGAAGAGGATTGTGAGGAAGAGGAGTCAGAGGAGGAATGTGGCTTTGAGGAGGAGAAAGAAGACCAAACACAACAGGCATCCCAGGGTGCTCGTTGTCAACTATCTGGTACCCATGGTGTTGTACGTGGCTGGGGGAAGAACATACCTTCATTGACATCACTGAGGAGGAGGAACGGGAAATGAGTAGCTCGGCATCCAACCTTGTGCAAATGGGGTCTTTCATGCTGTCGTGCCTGTTGAGGGACCCTCGTATAAAACGACCTGTAATGGGTGTCCACGCTACTAGACCCCCGGTACAAGCAGAAAGTGGCGGAAATGTTACCGAATTACAACAAGTCAGAAAGGATGCAGCATTTGCAAAATAAATTAAAAAGTATGCTTTACACAGCGTATAAGGGTGATGTCACAGCACAACGGGAATCTAACAGGGGAAGAGGTGGAAGTCATCCTCCTCCTCCCACGACCACGCCGGCAAGGACAGGACGCTTTAAAGATGTGTTGTTGATGGAGTACATGCGGAGCTTTTTAAGTCCTACGCATCGCCACAGCCCTTCGGGATCCACCCTCAGAGAATGACTCGACCGACAGGTAGCAGACTACCTCGCCTTAACTGCAGATATCGACACTCTGAGGAGCGATGAACCCCTTGACTACTGGGTGTGCAGGCTTGACCTGTGGCCTAAGCTATCCCAATTTGCGATAGAACTTCTGGCCTGCCCCGCTTCAAGTGTCCTGTCAGAAAGGACCTTCAGTGCAGCAGGAGGTATTGTCACTGAGAAGAGAAGTTGCCTAGGTCAAAAAAGTCTAGATTACCTCACCTTTATTAAGATGAATGAGGGATGGATCCCGAAGGGACTGACAGTGGGCGATACATTCGACTAAAAAAGGCCTGATGAGATGAGCTGCCTTGGGCTAAAAATGGTGACCCTATGTAGGAGGAACAGTCCCTATTCTGCTCTGTGTCAGTGTGTATCAGGGTCCCTGTGGACAGGTGTCAATCCATATCTGCCAAGTGACCCTATGTAGGGGGAACAGTCCCTATTCTGCTCTGTGTCAGTGTGTATCATGGTCTCTGAGGACAGGTGTCAATCCATATCTGCCAAGTGACCCTATGTAGGGGGAACAGTCTCTATTCTGCTCTGTGTCAGTGTGAATCAGGGATCCTTAGGATAGGTGTCAATCCATATCTGCCAGGTGACCCTATGTAGGAGGAACATTCCCTATTCTGCTCTATGTCAGTGTGTATCAGGGATCCTTAGGATAGGTGTCAATCTATATCTGCCAAGTGACCCTATGTAGGGGGAACAGTCCCTATTCTGCTCTGTGTCAGTGTGCATCATGGTCTCTGAGGACAGGTGTCAATCCATATCTTCCAAGTGACCCTATGTAGGGGGAACAGTCGCTATTCTGCTCTGTGTCAGTGTGAATCAGGGATCCTTAGGATAGGTGTCAATCCATATCTGCCAGGTGACCCTATGTAGGAGGAACAGTCCCTATTCTGCTCTGTGTCAGTGTGTATCAGGGATCCTTAGGATAGGTGTCAATCTATATCTGCCAAGTGACCCTATGTAGGGGGAACAGTCCCTATTCTGCTCTGTGTCAGTGTGTATCATGGTCTCTGAGGACAGGTGTCAATCCATATCTTCCAAGTGACCCTATGTAGGGGGAACAGTCTCTATTCTGCTCTGTGTCAGTGTGAATCAGGGATCCTTAGGATATGTGTCAATCCATATCTGCCAAGTGACCCTATGTAGGAGGAACAGTCCCTATTCTGCTCTGTGTCAGTGTGTATAAGGGATCCTTAGGATAGGTGTCAATCCATATCTGCCAAGTGACCCTATGTAGGGGGAACAGTACTTATTCTGCTCTGTGTCAGTGTGTATCAGGGATCCTTAGGATAGGTGTCAATCCATATCTGCCAAGTGACCCTATGTAGGAGGAATAGTTCCTATTCTGCTCTGTGTCAGTGTGTATCAGGGTCTCTGAGGACAGGTGTCAATCCATATGTCAAGGTGTCAATATGTCATATGTCAGGTGTCAATCCATATCCATTGTGATTTAGGAATGTTAGGTGATTTCTGCCCTTTATGGATTAAAACCAGACTCTGCATCAACTGTGTAATTTTCCATGGGAGTTTTGCCATGGATCCCCCTCTGGCATGCCACAGTCCAGGTGTTAGTCCCCTTGAAACAACTTTTCCATCACTATTGTGGCCAGAAAGAGTCCCCGTGGGTTTTAAAATTCGCCTGCCCATTGAAGTCAATGGCGGTTCGCCCGGTTCGCTGGTTTGCGAACGTTTGCGGAAGTTCGCGTCCGCCGTTCTCGAACCGAAAATTTTGTGTTCGCGACAACACTATGGAACATCAATAAAACAAGTGAAAAAAGGCGCTTATAATAATATTTTTCACCTTATTAAGTAAAGCAGCACCTATTAGTGTATCAGCTTCTAACACCCAACATTAAAATCCAAACCAAAAAAAAAAAATAAGGGTGCTAAATATTTATAGAGTGCAGATTGAACTCACTCTATCAAAAAGTGCAAGCAGTTCATACCACTTTAGTGCAAAGATGTGCATGTAGTTAATACCACCTTAGGGCAAATATACAAATGCTGCATGCAAAAGACTTATAACACTCTTAGTCAGTGCAATATAAAAAAAACTCCTTAGTACCAAGTTAGTGAAGTGACCTGGTATATTCAAATCAAATTAGGTACACTTACTAAAATTATATGCTTGGTTCCTTGGTTTCAAGTGTTGTTACATAAAAAGAAATATACAAAACATATATATTGAAGTATTGCTATTTACAGTAATATAACATATGTGTAAAAGTTCCACTCACAAGCAGAGAGCAGATGAGCCTGCTCTACTATTGACAGCTCCAAGTGCAGAAAAATCCACTGCAGCCAATAAAGTAAAACGATTTATTTTCAGATTAAAATACAGCATTCATTCCGGATCCCTGTGCAAGACTGTCCTGTTGTGGGTTCTTGCATCCGCTGGCTAGGTAGTCAGTCCGTGTGCCCTCACGATCGGCAAAGTCTGCAGGGTACTTCCGGGAGGCGTGGCGTACGTGATGACGTCACGTGGCCAATCAGATAACGAGTTTCGCCGAGAGGTCGGCTTCTTCAGATCTGCCTCTTTCCTAGCTTAGCAGTATTTTTATACCGCCCATCTGGGCGCAATTTATTACACAATTATTACTTTATTGGCTATTAAAACATAAAAAATAGAAATAAAACGAACAATATTTTCAGCATTGCTGCTGTTCATACAATTCAAACAATTAGCCTCTATAGGCACCCTATATGTTCATAGATAATATATTATTATCCCATCATCTAAAAATGCCATATTATAACATTTTTTTTATTTAAAGTGACAATGAACTGCATAAGAAAGGAGAACATTCCTTATAGGAACAAAAAGAACTGAAACACTACATAATCCCCTCCTCTTAAAGTGACAGACACAATATAGTGACAGTCTTAGGGCAGACTCAGGTGTTGGGCACGCAGTCTGTGACCAAGGGCTCGACACCCGGAGGGGGCGTGGCAGCTTGCCCTGTATGCTGCCGGGTTCCAGACCCTTCCACCTGGTCTGCCCTCAGCATAGAACCAGTGCATTAGGTCTGCAGATCCGCTGAATGCAGCTGATGTCTCACGATCTCAGCCAATCAGAGCTTTGCCACAAGTTACCACGGCAATGCTCTGACATTATTGAATCTTGCGAGACACCACGTGGTCTGCAGCTCTTCACCCAGCAGAGCTGCAGACTGGTTGTCAAGCTCACCAGTTGTCAAGCTCACCAGAACACCAGGGAGAGAGAGAGCCCACCGGAACACCAAGAAAATGATAACTTGAGAAAAAAGAAAGTATTCAGTGAGGGGTGGCTGGTCTTTGAAACACAGCCTTCCAACACCATTTCACCCCCTCTTACACACAGCTGTCACCCTCACAGACACAATGCTTTCACACCCCTTCACACTGCTGACACCTCTTCTTATGCACTGTCACACCCTTTTATATGCTATCACCCTCCCACACACACACTGTCACCCTCCACACTCACTGTCGCCCTCTCTCACACACTGTCACCCCTCACACACTGTCTTCACGCCCTTACATACTGCTGTCACCCCATCTTACTCACTACTGTCACCACCCCACACACACACTGTCACCCACACACTACCCCCTTAATGCACTGTAACCTCCTCATACACTCTGTCACCACCTCTTACACACTATTACCCCTACACACAAACTGTCCCCCTTCACACACTACTGTCTCCCCCCTCTTGCACACTACCAAGCCCCACACACACACATTGTCACCCTCCAAACACACTGTCACCTCCTCTTTTGCACAATGCTTTCACCTCCCTCTTACACACTCTTATGCCCAACATACACACACTGCCCCCTTCTTACACACTTTCATCTCTTTTGCACACTTCCCCCTCTTACACACTGTCACTCCCTTTTACACACTGCTGTCTCCCCCTCTTACACACTTGTCACCCCACACACACTGTCATACCCCCTTACACTTTATCATCCCCCATATATATACACTGTCATCACACACACACTATCATCCCCCACACAAGCACACTTACCCCGTCATTCATTCAAATTAAATTTTGATCTTAAAAAAAAGTACTTAATTGCGTCCTAACATGAATGGACAAACTATACTCATTCTGTTAGGTCAAAATTCGGTAGTTTCGATGGTGAACAGCCATTCGAATAGCGAATGAAGCAACACAAGAACACAGGAGGTGAGGTGAGTATTGTGGGAAAAGTTATTTGACGACAGGAAATAGAACAGACTTAAGCTCCTCCTTGGGTCAAAGCTGGTCAAGCGTACTACTTTGTCTTGTGTTTTAAAGAAAACTAGATTAGATAGGAAGAAAAGAAAAACAGATCCTGAGAGAGGGAGAGAAGAGGAAGCGCTTGGGGAAAGGTAAGTTCGGCATGACAGTGCCGCTTTAACCCCTTAAGGACACATGACTTGTGTGACATGTCAGGATTCCCTTTTATTCCAGAAGTTTGGTCCTTAAGGGGTTAAGGAGGTACCGGAGACAAGCAACCAGCAAACCCACTGCAAGTATATTTTTAAATCTACTTACTCTGCTCAAAATAAACATTCACTTGCACTCAAATGGGCATTTTTCCACATGCAAGAGCTCTTCAGCAGGGCTCTGTGAGTGGGCTGCACTGGAAGAGCATTGAACTAACATGCTAACTTTGGGGGATTGGTGATGACACAGCATGCCAGCCTCTCCCCTAATGATTTTAAATAACCAATCTGTCTCTGAATACCCAGTTATAATTATAGAAACAAAATGACACATTCTGCAAATTGATATTATGAGGAATGTTTTCAAAAGAGGTAATTGAGGGTCTTGATAACTGCTTGAGGGATTGTAGTATGTATACAGGATTAAAGTATCTGTGGGAAAATATGTGTCAGCACCAAAGATTAGGAACGTATCATGATGTGGATGCAACATATCCAGGAACTTTATTTAGAATACTATTTTTCATATGTATAAGTAAACTTCTGCACATGATTGTAGATAAATTTCTTGTCAATAACATTTTTTTTGCCATTCACAAATGTGCTCTCTATGCAAAACACAGTTTTTTTAGAAGACAAAATGCATGATTTCTAATTGTAATTGCTTATGAAATTGCTTGTTTGTGCGGGGTTGAAGATCAAGCTTTTTTTCTCAAGGTAAAAAAGCACACAAAAAGAACATAAGCAAAACAAACAACTCAAAGAATTAAAACGTGGTTGCTGAGTAAACTGATAAGACTGTAAGCATTATTTCTAAAATGTAAGGATTCATATAACCATCGATGGAAGACTTTACATTGAGAGGGATATGTTTTCGACTTGGATACCAGATGTGTACCTGAACTCCAATTATCAAACCAAATGTCACTGGTAGACAAAAATCATCTATTCTTGTGCTGAATGGTCCAAATTTAGTTAAGATTAAATGTTCTAAAAATATTTATATAATTTTCTCATTTTATGTAAAAGATATGTCACTAATTAAGACTGTATGCATACTACACTTTGTGCAAATATGAACAAGATGAATATTAATTGTATCTAGGGAAGAAAGTACAGTGTTTTTTTCATATCTTTCTACTTGCTAAGTTGATCAACAGCAGAAATGTGCACTTATCAACAAAACTGTCAAGCAAGTTTGATACAAAAAAGTAAGACGTAAATTATTTAAGTAGAGTTGTAGTTGAAACTTGAAAGAATTTTATTTGTCTATATTCGATATATCATGCTGCAAATGTAGAAGTCACTCTGAATTTCTAACTAGTGTGTCTGTCACAACTAAAACTGACAGTTCACATTGAAAATTCAGTTTTATTGCTTTAGCTTAAAAGCAAGTCAAAGTTAAACTAACAAACTATTACTGGAAATCATTGAAAATCTTCATGTTTTTGCTTTATTTTCTTCTAATTGAGAAGGAATTCTAAGAATATTTCAGACTTGCAGAGCTCATATTTTTGATGTTAAGGGTTATATACAATCAAAACAAACTAGCCGTGTTATTAAATTAGCGAAATGGTAATATATATTCCATTTATTTACTTTACATGCCGTATGTGAACTATGCATTTTTTTCTATAAATTATTTTATTAAGTAATCTGGTTTGCTGGTATACAGGGCATTATAAAGGACACACTGCCACCCCCTCTTATGCACACTGCTGTCACCTTCCACTTACACACTGCCCCCCCCAATATACACACTGCCCCCTCTTACACACTTTCACCCCCTTTTGTACACTTCCCCCCTCTTACACACTGTCACTCCCTTTTCCACATGCCAACCTCTTCCCTAATGATTCTACAGAAGAAGACAAAAGACAAAATGCATGATTTCTAATTGTTTATGAAATTGCTTGTTTGTGCAGGGTTGGAGATCAATCTATTTTCTCAAGGTAAAAAAACACACACAAAAAGAACAAAAGAAAAACAAACAACTCAGAGAATTGAAACATGGTTGCTGAGTAAACTGATAAGACTGTAAGCATTATTTGTAAAATGTAAGGATTTATATACCCATCGATGGAGGACTTTACATTGAGAGGGATATGTATTCGACTTGGATACCAGATGTGTACCTGAACTCCAGTTATCCAACCAGATGTCACAGGGCATTATAAAGGAAGGTTATCTAATTTAGCGGGTTTAGATAGACATTAGTAAGAGACTGAATATTCACACTAACCTTAACAATTTAGGGCAGCGGATGTGAATTACATGCTTTATAGCTGTTAAGACTACTTTAATTCCAATAATTCTGTTCTTCTTTCTTAAGTATACTTTTTCTTTTATTTGCACATTTTTATCATGTACCTTTACAGTAGATTTTCACAAACATCTTAATTTCTTATGTAATATATAATATATATGAAGCCTTAAATATATATATATATATATATATATAGAGAGAGAGAGAGAGAGAGAGAGAGAGATACACGTATCAAGGGGTAATTTGGGTTTAAATAACCCTCCTAGAGTTGTTATTTGCTATATGTGATCTCTGACACGAAAACATGCGTGCACGTCCATGATGCGACACCGCATGCATGTAAGCACCATCTTTGATATGGGCAAGGGCTATTTCTTTATTAGAAATGGAACCGCAGCGACCGGCGTCTCTGATAACTCCGCGCACCCCGGGAACCGAGATGGAAGTAGGTCGGGTCTTGATCTGCCGCGGGTAAGATGAGTGTTTGTTATTTCTATCGGCATGACCTCTGTTTTTCAGTGCGGTCACGCCGACAGAAACCCGTGACAGTGTCCAGGTGAAGGCTTTGTCCTTACTTTCTGCTGTTATTTTGGGAATTTTGTATTTTCAGAAAATGCTAGCAAATCATTTAAAAACAGAAATGAGCAGTCTATTTTTGTTTTCTAATACTATCCTTGCCATTTTTCTGTTATTTACCTGAACATTTTGGAAAGTTTATACGGCAAATAAATGAGAATTTTTTTTATAAAATCTACAATTGTTTTTTTCCCACATATTACCTCCTACTCTAGATCTATGAAAGCTCATGCAAGGAGTTTCAATCAGCTTCACTGAGCTAGTCAGCTCATGGCTGAGAGCATCAGATGAACTCTCTCACCCAAGTTGCTAAGCTCTGCACTGCCAACTAGCTTAGTGCAAGGAGCTTCTGGGCTGCAGAAGAGGAGATGACAAGTACCTGATAGACCCCATGTAAGTTGTCAAATAATTTATTAGTGGCTGGGCTATTTACACTGGGAGGACAATAGGGCGCTCTTGACACCATAACCACTACTGTTGGCTGCAGTGGTTATAGTGCGCTGAGGGTCCCTTCAATTTTCTTGCAAGTACTTCAGGCAGTATTGCCTACTAATAAAAGATGGTACTGTGGCACTACCACCTTTAATTTCATGTATCCACTCTATTTTATCCATACACTCAGGACTTAAATTAAAATTCCTATGCTACTAGCCAGGCCTTAAAAGTTACTAACCATTGCAAGCCGTAGCATACTCACCGGTGATAAAGTTACACTCACCTATGACTAGTAGCGAGTGGAAACTTTGAGCCACGCCCCAACCATATCAGTGAGGGTTTTACCAAGGTGGAATGGATCTTATAAAACGACATTCCAGAGGTTAAAACAATACATCGATCTGGAGCATCAATAAAATATATTTTATTGTCGGTGACAATCCAGGTTTATAAGTTTGTGTTATACAAGTGTAATACATTTTTCAAAATTGTGTTTATAATATACACGCATATAATGTTTCATAATGTCTGTACTGAATTTAGTAGGTATCTGAATTGTAATGTAATGTTATCATAAATTTATATTTGCTACTATATATATCAAAAGTAATACATATATATATATATATATATATATATATGTGCTCGGAATTTAAATACGTAATGGATAGTAACTGTGAGCAAAGTTGGTTGTGGTGTGCCGAAATCAACGTACGAGTGGGCCTGTAAATAAAAGAGGGCCCACCAAGGAGAATGTAATTATAACAGGGTGTAGGTGGGTGGGAACAATCAGCTGAAAGGCAGAGGTGAGTAGGGGCTGGGAGTTTAAGTAGGGGACTTACTCCTCCCACAAATTCAGGCCTCCACAAGTTCAGGCCTTTTAACTTGTGCTCGGAATTTAAATACGTAATGGATAGTAACTGTGAGCAAAGTTGGTTGTGGTGTGCCGAAACCAACGTACGAGTGGGCCTGTAAATAAAAGAGGGCAAAAAGATAAATTCGAGAAATACACACTTTATTGCATTTTTTACAAAACCAAGTTGCTGAAAGCTTGGCGAAGCTCTTTCTCCGGCTGTGGAATATATGCAGTATATATGGAGGATTTCCACCGCCCCAGTCTCTTGATGATATGGACCGGTGTGTTAGTGCTAGAGGCTGCTCCTATACGGAAGGAGTGCCTAGAGAATGCAATCGGGTTGTGTCCGAGCTTAGATAACAGAATTCTGATGTGAACCATCAATTTTGCTGTGGTTAACGGGTGCCCTTGTAGTGTTAAGAGCGGAGAGTCCAGTAGGTGACCGTGCAGAGTTGACCGTAGGTGGTCTAGTACTTTTACCGGACACCAGGCATTATCAGTAGGGAAGAGAGGAATTATAGTAGGGTGTAGTGACCGGTTAGTTTTAGTTGTAGGGATCGAAAGTTGGTAGTGATCCTCTATTTTAGTGAGGTGTGATATTTTAAGTCTTAGCTTCGTATCTCCTTGACAAATTACGGTGAACTCTCTAGGTCTGAGAAAACCGTAGAAAGCGAGATATAAAGCAGATTTGATCACCGTATTTGTGCCGATGTCGAATGGGGCTGTGTCAAGGAGATTGCTAAGTGACCTGAAGATAGGCCCATCTATAGGTAATCTAATGGTAGAGAGTGGAGGTGAAACCTTTGATATTCCTTTCAAAACCTTTTTGACGGGGTATGAAGACAGGAAAGGTGTGTTGTTAGGAAAAAAAAGGTGAGGCTGTGGTGCTGGACCCCCGTGAGATATAGTTTAATGGTGTTGTGAGATAGTTTAAGGTGTAGGTGGAAAAAAGAGGCAAAAGCCACCATGGTTTGAATAGAGAAGTCACCTTGTAAACCGAACTCTGCTGTGAATTTATTAAATATATTAAGAGCCCTATTGTAAGTGATAGCCGTGTTTGGTGATAATGCTTGGTGAGTGAGTGCTCTAGCGTGGTTCAAGAGTGTGCTTAATCCAGGATTAGATCGTGGAACCGTGGTGTCCTGGATGGTTATAGGTGAGCCGTTGGGAGTGCCTGAGAAAATGCCTGAAATTGAGAACGAGAAAGAGCGTCAGCGGCCGTGTTGTGAATACCCGGGATGTGAAAACAAACTAAGTGAAACTGGCCGGATGCTGCCAATCAGGTCAGCTTGCGAATCAGCCGCATGATGGTCAGGGAAGATGATCGCCCTTTGTTCACGATTTCGCAAGCTGCCGAGTTATCAGAGTAGCATTTGACTGCCTTGCCAGACCAGAGATGACCCCAGGTGTGTGCGGACGCCACAATGGGATAAATTTCAAATAGTGCTGAGGTCTCTCTGAATCCTGGCAAGGCATCCGTATCAGTGGGCCAATGGCCCCTGAACCAGTGGTTCTCAAAAATGGCTGCAAAACCGGTATTGGCTGCTGCGTCTGTGTGGATGATGGGTGAAGAGGTGGAGAGAGGGGGAATAAACATGGAGATTCCATTCCAGTCCTTCAAAAACTTCCCCCACATAGCTAAGTCAGCCTTGGCGTGGGGGTCCAAAGAAACTGTGCCAGAGTCCGGAACTCCGTGCAGCAGGCAAAGGAGTCTGGATATGAAAGACCTTCCCTGCGGAATGATGCGCATCGCAAAGTTCAGGGATCCGAGAAGGGACTGAAGTTATTTTCTAGTGCAAACATCATTCCGCAGGAACAAGTCATCTCCCCTCTCAAACGTGACAGTTTGTCGTGGGGGAGGCTAGCTCTGAGGTTAACCGAGTCCAGTTCTATCCCCAGAAAGGTCAATTTAGTTGTGGGGCCTATAGTTTTGGCTGTGGACAAAGGGACTCCAAGTGTGGAAAATAGTGCAGTAGTGCTTCTGATTGCTGTGGGTGAAGGTGACCCTGGCTCTATTAGTAAAAAGTCGTCGCGGTAGTGGATAATGGAGTGACACCTGGTGACGTTCAGAAGCAGCCAGCATAGTGACTCTGCGAAAATGTCGAACAGTTTGGGGCTGCTTCGAGAACCGAAAGTGAGTCGTGTAGAGAAGTAATATTTCCCTCGCCATTTAACACCGTGTAAGTGCCAGAGTGAGGGGTGCATGGGTAGTAATTTAAACGCGTTTGTGATGTCCGTTTTGCTAAGCCAGGGTCGATTACCAGATGATATGATGGACTGTATGGCGTCGTCGATGGTTACGTACTGAAGTGAGAATTCGTCTGCTGGAATGAGTGCGTTTATGCTTGGAACAAAAGAGGAGTGCGGTGCCGATAAATCAATAATTAGACTTTTTTGGGTTTTTTTTGTTTTGTTTTTTTAGAATATTTGTGAATAGCAATACCAATGGGGTTAGTGCGCCAGGAGGAGAATGGTGAAGAGGTGAAGGGGCCGATCATGAAACCGTTGGTGATTTCAGAGGCAATGAGAGTGTCTATGGAGACTGGGTCTAAACGTGCTGACTGGAGATTAGGGCATTCTAGTGTACCTGGGGGAATGGCTACAATACCCGTGAGAAACCCTTTAGTGAACCCTGTGGTGAGATAATCCACCAGATGATTAAGCCTGGGATTCCTTGTCTTGAGCACCACAGAGATATCACCGTAATTGAATGCCTTGTTCTCAAGTACATCCTGTGAGGCTATGAGCAAGGACACCAGACACACATCCTTCCCGTCTAGGATATCTTTCCTGATAGAGTCAGGGACGGAGTGTGCTGGTGACTCAAATGGTGTAATGGCTGTGCCCGGTGCTGGAGGGGGGAGTATAGGAGGGCATGTTGGTATAGTAGGTACAGCCGTAAAAGCGACTGGGACTACCGTGGTAGTACCTGGGGAGGAGATGGCGCTTTCCACCTTAGATAGCCTGCTATTGAGGGTCTGTAGATTGGCCAAGATCTCTGCCAGGGTATCCTGGGTGGCCGTGCTGTTGCTTGGTGGTTGTCCTTGAGAGCTAGTCCCTGGCCTGGGCTCGGGGGCTTGGTGAGTAAGTAGCCTATAAAGTTCAGCCTTCCTAGCTGTGGCCGGAAAGGGGATTCCCCTGAGCCTAAGCTCGGCCGTAATTTTGGGAATAGTCCATGCTCTCAAGGACGTGGGGGTTGAAAGAGTGAGTGATTCGCCTGGAGTCCCGGGTCTGGTAGGCGTGAATGGAGTTTCTTCTGTCAATTCTTTGGTTGGAATAGGTTCTTGGGACATTCTAAAAAGGAATGATTATGTGAAAGATATATTAGAAGGGGCGTAAGGTAAGTAGGCGGGGTATGTGGGGTGGTGTATATGGAAGAACTGGACTGTAATGCTAGATGCCAAAGCGAAAAACTTAACTGTTGAATGTTTGGATAGGTGAGGCCCTGCTAATGCCAAGTGGCGGTGAGAGGCTCTACCTATGATTTGGCTTATGACGTAGTTGCCACAGACGTGGTGGCGGGATGTTGGCCTCTCGGTGACAGTAGAGAGAAATAAAAACGTGTGGCCGTGACAGGTGAGGCCCTGACTAGCGCCCTGTAGTAGGGCATGCGAGGCTTGTAACTATGATTTGGGCGTGGGGCCGTACCTCCGTGTTGAGGTGGGGGGGGATGGAAGGCCTCGCTGGGACGGGTTTTCTGATAGGGTGCGCTAAGGCATTAGCCTAGACCCTGTAGCCAGTTCGATTGTATATTTAAGGATAAGGTGAGAGGACTGGAATGTTGTGTAGATACTAACCTTGACTTCTTGCGAATGGTATCTGGAACCTTCTGGTGGTAATAAGTGTGGTAAGTCTCGTCTTATGCTGTCCTTGAGGAAGAGTCCTGAGGCTTTAAGACAGATGTTGACGTATTTATGCGTATCGTGGTGGCGTATGATTTGAATTGGGAGTAGGTTGTTTGTTAGGGGCGCAACGTGAGATCCTGCATTGAGGGATCTGGAAGGTTTAAGTGTGTGACTGGGCTGAAATAGATATTTGTGAGAAGGCTGGATGAGGCCTTGGGGTGACGATTGGACGTATTTGGGTATAGACGTAAGTACCTGAAGGTATGGCTGAGTACCGGGTCAGGTTTTGGTGTTTTCCGGAGCCTGATGGCTGTATGACCGTATGTCTGAGTAGAAATAATAGTAAAGAATTAACGTACCGTGGGCGTAAGCCTGTGGAAAAGTAGTAATGAACTTGAGACCGTGATAGGTTTTATATGAGGTGTAGTAACAAACGAGTTGTGAACTATACCTTGGTTTGACATAAAGAAATTACGTTATGCGAAACGGTTTAACTGTGTAGAACCGGGGGAAGCCTAGAATAATACTGGAGCTAAGGGTTAACCGAAGAAAAATTCCATAGTTAACGACAGGTGTGGAGGTAAGTAATAAAACCCAATATGTAAACATTTTAGGCCTATGGCTTTATAATGCAAAGTGATAAAATACAATACCTGTTCCTGTAATAAAAGACCTTGAAATAAACAACTTTAGCGCAGAAAAAGCGAGAAACCGATGCAGTCTGTAAAGCCAAAAATATGTGACAGCGTGATTATATGGAAAATGAATAGTACAGACGTTTATGTGCCGGATATTGTGTTTATAAACAGTATTTATTAGTATATGTGACAAAATGAAGTGTTTAATAGGTAAATATGTGTTGTGGCAAGGTCAGAGAGGCTTTCTATGTTAGTAATAGATTGGAGTGCTCTCTATTCCCAGCATGATGGGGTTAATTGGTGGGAGTCACCCCTTGAATGTTATATACCAGGTGAATGTAATTAACCAGCACTAGGGTTTTAAAAGGTTAGCCTCTGAAGACATCAGAGAGTCTAACAGCTGGGAGAGAGGAGGCAGTTAAGCCTGAGACAAAGGTACTGTGTGAAACCTGCTTAAAGTGCTGTATTTCATTTTGTCTAAAACTGGGAACTAGATTAGCTGGCCAGTTGGATAGTTAGTAATACTGTTTAGTAAGTCTCCAAGTTGGAGTAGGATTTATTTTCTTTTTGTTTTATTTTGTGGGAGAGCACAACCTTGTATATATTGTGGAAAGTGACAAACTGCAGTACTATTTTATCCTGACTGTTGCATTTGAAGTTTGTGACGAGCCTGGCCATCCTGCCACAGTGTATAGAAACCGTACGTTTATGATAGACGTGGATATTTTAAAAAGTAGTAAAACAAATTAACTGGTTAACATAGAAAGAAAATCACAAGGCAGATTTTTAAACAAGCTAATTATATCCCCAAACTGACAAAAAAAGGTATCAGTAGCAATATGACCGAACAGGGAATATACGTAAAGAAAAGTAGAATTCGTGAAATAGAACTTAGTGCATACTATAGCCTATTTGAATAAGAACTAGCCGAAAATGGATTTAGAGCAAGGTGTTTGTGTTTTAATCGTACGAAATAGATTGGTCCTGGGTGACCAAACGGAAATAAGAGAATGCCCGTAATAATATTACTGTGTATATAAATAATAATAGATTAGGTAGTTTCCGTACGAATATGTAAAAGCAGTGATAAAGTTCCGAGCGTTCGTCTGTTTTGGCGTGAACACTGAAATCGGTTAAAAAAGCGTGTATTTGTACGAATATGATAGAGGGAGCCTACCCCTACGTTTTTAGGCCCGAACGGCGGGAAATAGCGGGGCGCTATTTCCTACGCCTAACTTACGTGAACGTGCCGGTCTCGTGACCGGAAACCGGGTACCTTGACCGGGAACCGAGTGGAAGGCCTCAAACGGACGGAGGACTGGTCAGGACGTCTGACTGCTGGAAACAGGAAAAAATTCTGGAGGGAAGCTGGACAGGAAGTGCTGGTTGCTATGGGGACAAAACAATCAGCTGAAAGGCAGAGGTGAGTAGGGGCTGGGAGTTTAAGTAGGGGACTTACTCCTCCCACAAATTCAGGCCTCCACAAGTTCAGGCCTTTTAACATATATATATATATATATATAAATATTAGTATAAATCCCCAGCACTCACATTTACAGTATACCAACGCCGGGCGCTAGACCAAGGCTCCAAGAAGATAGATGATCCAATGAGACAGGCTGCTCTCCAGACTTTAAAACTTCAAATTTTATTATAATCAATAAAAAATTGCGACCAACGTTTCGGTCCCTGCTCGGGACCTTCTTCAGGGTCAAATTCAACAGGACAGTACATCACATTACAAGTACCAGCAATATATACCACCAATAATTAAGAGAATTAAGAGAACTCACCAGAGAATAACTCACCGAGCCCGTCGTCACCAAGTGCACTTCCGGGTATGCGCGCGCACCACTGAGCGTGCCCCACCTCCCGTCACGTGATTGTGCGTACCTGACGTCATAGACAACCGGGCGACCCGGTTTCCATACCAACTATAAACAATTCATGACATGAATGTATCTAAGTATGTTCCCATGCAAATTAACCCCTTAAGGACACATGACATGTGTGACATGTCATGATTCCCTTTTATTCCAGAAGTTTGGTCCTTAAGGGGTTAACATAAGGGGAACATGAATATAAGTGCATTAAGTTAGTGAATATAAGACACCAATAGATTTCCCAATATTAAAAGATACTACACATTAGTGTATATGATTAGATTCAAGGTGCTTAAGTTAAAGTGCACCACAGATAGCAAATCTTATATATAATAAAGTTGTGAAGTGCAAAAAATAGTGCTAAAATTTTTTTATAAAGTGCAAAGCAAGTGTTAAAGTGAAATCTGCAGATAATAAAGTGCTACGTGAATACTTAAAGTGCTACATAAACATTAAAATCAATTTTTCTTTTATAAATTCACATATATTCTATATACTATAAATTAATACTAAATAAAACCATATTGGCTAGCTGGATTATCCTATAAAAAAGAATGATAGGTAAAATTTTCATTGAGTCCCAAAGGTGACACCGTGTTCAATTGGTGAATCCAAAACGCTTCTTTTTGAAGCAGTAATCTACCTCTGTTACCCCCTCTCCGGGGGGGAGGGATGTGGTCAATACCCACAAATTTTAGGGATGCCAAGGGATGCTTTTTGTCCAAAAAATGCTGGGCAACGGGTTTGTCTGATTGTCCATCCCTATACGCCAACCTGATGGGAAATCTATTGGTGTCTTATATTCACTAACTTAATGCACTTATATTCATGTTCCCCTTATGTTAATTTGCATGGGAACATACTTAGATACATTCATGTCATGAATTGTTTATAGTTGGTATGGAAACCGGGTCGCCCGGCTGTCTATGACGTCAGGTACGCATGATCACGTGACGGGAGGCGGGGCACGCTCAGTGGTGCACGCGCATACCAGAAAGTGCACTTGGTGACGGCGGTCTCGGTGGCAAACACACTGGTGAGTTATTCTCTTAATTATTGCTGATATATATTGCTGGTACTTGTAATGTGATGTATTGTCCTGTTGAATTTGACCCTGAAGAATGTCCCGAGCGCGGACCGAAACTTTGGTCGCAATTTTTTATTGATTATAATAAAATTTTAAGTTTTTAAGTCCGGAGAGCAGCCTGTCTCATTGGATAATATATATATATATATATATATATATATATATATATATATATATATATATATATTAATTTACTTTACTTAAAAGTTGTGTGTGTTGAATCGTGTTATGTATTAAAATTCAGACTTTTATTTTTTTTTAAATTACATATATATTACCTATAGACATTTATCTGTCAACTAAGCAGGAAAGTGAGAATACACCAAATGATCACTGCTAACATATAAGGGTTGGGATATGGTTCAACTACCCCCAGGCTGCACTTCAGGCATACAAAAAAGGTAAGACATATTAATTGACATTCATCTTGAGCAATGTTTACATTATACTAGATCAGGGATAGGCAACCTTCGGCACTCCAGATGTTGTGGACTACGTCCCCCATAATGCTCTTACACCCATAATGCTGGAAAAGCATCATGTTAGGTGTAGTCCAAAACATCTGGAGTGCCAAAGGTTGCCTATGCCTGCACTAGATCATAAGCACATATATCTGCAAAAACAACACACTCTTATGATTAAAGAAACTATTCTGTTTTTGCCAGTAGCGTTTTAACTAGATATCAGAGAGAGTTACTGTTAACAAGTCCTCATGTATTGTATGGTGATTAAAATAAAGACAGCAGTAAAAATGGGGTATTAATGCTACAATTTTCTTTTTTTAAATGTTGCTGATGTCAGGATTCAGAAAGGTTGCCAAGACTCCCTCCCATCAATGCCAACTTGACAAGGGAGAAATAAAGACCTTGAAAAGATTTATGAGTATTTATAGAAAATAAACTGAATGTTCTTAGCAGGGCCCAAAGAAAAATTGAGTTTGAATTTCTGCTCAATATGGGTTCAAACAGAAAAAACTCAAGGTTTTTCAAGGCCACATAACAACAAATATTCACTGGTAGCAATCTCTAACACAGAATAGATGTTTCAGAACTATACAATACTTGAGTTTATTTTAAATATAGCATGCCAATATTGCATAAGGAAATTCATGTGCTATATAAGTCCTTGGATGGATGGCATGATAGACAGGGGGCATATGTGTCAAAAATGGAACAGCTTTATCATATGACACAATGACACCCATTATTGACGCTAAAGAGGAGGGTTCGAGAGAAAGAAGGGGAGAAGGGACTGGTGCAAAGATTTGAAAAATACTGGGGAACAATAGACAGATTATGGTGAAAAACTCTTCTTGGCCATTTGATTTATATGACATTCTGTAATAGCTGTAAAGGTCATCGTGGGTTAGAACCTCTTATACACTTGTTTGTTGATCTGTTCTTACAAATGTTAGACTATAAATTGTACTTCCATTCATTTTAAGAAATATTGCAATAGAGACTTAGAAATCAATAAACTCTCTGTCTATGAATAAACTAATCTAGAAAATAGTGTCATCACATACCATACAAAACAAAGAGTGTGTGGGGTGTGGCCTGACGGCTCGACGAGACGGTCACATGAGCTGTTAGCTCCTCACCAAACCGACCCAACACAGCGATTATTACAGCACTGTATGCCCCAAATTGACCGTGCTAGACCTCAACATCTCCTTCAATCAGCATGACATTGAAATTGTCGAAGAAAACGAGGCAAAAGCAAACCTTGCTACAGATCTCGGCGTTGACATCACCACACTCTCAGGCACAAGATGGCGCCGACATCTTGCGATCACCGGTGGCCTACTCAGACCATAGTGATCTCACCTCCATCTATGTACCAATAGCAAACCCTGCAACAGACCTATTGGTCCACAAAATGCTGCAAGCACGGCAGCATTACAGGCGGACATCACGAAAATGGTGCGAGATGTACGAACGGATATACAAGCACTGGGGGACAGAACTGCGCATCTCGAAGATAAAACAGAAGAAATTATATCAGCACATAATACACTAGCTGATGCATAAACTGAGATGAACGCAAAACTAAACTGCCTTGCTGACAAAGTTTCAGACCATGAGGACGGAGACAGGCACAGCAACATATACCTTTGCGGAATAACAGAAGATATTCTTCCTCAAGACCTGCAAGCATATGCCACATGTCCCTTCCAATTCTTGGTGCCAGACCTCACAACAAGATTTCCACATTGACCGTATACACCGGCTGCCAAAACCAAAAACTTTGCCAGCCTCAGTCCCTCGGAACATTATTACGAAGTTACACTATTACACAACTAAAGAAAATTATGAAAGCCTCCAGAAATACACGACCTTACCAGAAAGATTTGCAGGTATACACCTCTTCTTCGACCTCTCAGCATCCACACTGCTGAAAAGAAAGGAATTAACTCCCATTACGAAAGCTCTGCGAGATTCCAACATCTTATACAGATGGGGATTCCCAGCCCGCCTGATCATTAGATGCAATGGCACAGATCGCCACATCATAACTGTGGAAGAAGGCAAGCGACTTCTCAAGGAATGGAATATCACTATATTGCAGCAACATAATCAAGGCGACGAGAAAGAGCCTCAAAGATCCCCATGCAAAGTTCTGAATGACTGGAGCATAGTATCCACAGCTAAGTGACTTTGTCGCACACACGATAACTCTACCTTTTATACCAGGGCGCACTAGTGCATTACCCTCATACACTGAGGATACCAATTATTTCTAATTTACTTTTTGTTCTTATGTACCTATCTTCAATTTACTGGACTCAAGGCTTCAGCCTGGGCCTTGCCACACCACCAGGGCTCCAGATTTGGGCAGAGACGCAGAGGACCGGGGCATACGCAATTCCCTTAGGTCACCAGGGGATCGGTAGTCCACTGCTAGACATAGGAAATAGGGTAGGGGCACTGCTGGCCGCACAGCTCAAGGCACGCACAAACCACTCAAAGACAGCATATATTCACACAACTACCAAAAGGAAACTTATGAACCCACAAAATATAGTAAATGCGTTTGCCTCATATTACGGCATGCTATATAATCTCAAAGATGATGCAGGAACCATGCCATCCCCCATTAGAGCCATACAAGTTTTCCTATCACAGGTAGACCTCCCCAAGTGATCACTTGAAGACATTGACTCTCCATGCCATTCACCACCAAGGAAATTGAGAAAGCAATAAAATATTTACCCAAACATAAAGCACCCAGCCCAGACTGCTACACAAACCTATTATATCAGACTTGTGCACAATTATTATCCCCGCAACTAACTATACTTTTTAATGACTGCTTTTCAAAGGGGACCCTACCCCCGGAGATGCTATGGGCACACATTTCCACCCTACCGAAACCAGGCAAGGCCCCGACACAATGCCGAAACTTCAGACCCATCTCCCTTCTAAATGGGGATGTTAAACTTTACGCCAAACTTCTTGCAAACCAACTGTCCATCATCCTCCCAAAATTAACACACAATGACCAATCAGGCTTCATACGAACAAGACAAGGTTTGGACAACACCAAGAAAATTCTAAATATCCAAACACACATACATACCACATGAGACAAGGGTCTTCTCCTAGCGCTTGACGCAGAGAAGGCCTTTGACAGACTAAACTGGGACTATATAAATACATCCTGAGCACTTTTGGCTTCACTCGTTCAATAATCTCAGGCATTATGGCCCTCTACAACACCCCGACAGCACAATGCTGGCTTCCTGTCCACCCCATTCAATATCTCCAATGGTACCAGACAGGGGTGCCCCCTATCCCCACTATTGTTTGTCCTGTCATTGGAACAACTGGAGTACATAATCAGACACCACCCCACCATCACAGGGATCAAACTTGACTCAACAGAATGCAAACGCTCCATGTTCGCCGATGATATTCTGCTAACATTGAGCGAGGTGCCCACATCGTTTCCCTCATTCTTACAGCTCCTGGAAACGTACGGTAAACTATCATGCTATGAATTAAACCAAAACAAAATACAAGCACTGCACATAGGCCTCTCACGAGTCCACATTCAAAAACTCAAACAAACATATAACTTTGATTGGAGAAGAAACTATATTATTTATCTAGGGGTCAAAATCTCACCCACAATAGATAACATTTTCAATCATAACTACAAACCACTACTCAACCTCTGCAAAACAGAATGCCTCCATTGGAAATCAGTTAAGTTATCATGATATGTAGAATCAACACCATTAAAATTATTATCTTTCCGAAACCATCGTATATGTTTTGTTTGCTACACATCCATGTCCCACCAATATTTTTTAAGAAACTCCAACAGGTCCTGTCGTCCTTCATCTGGGAATCCCACATACCGAGACTCTCCCAACACTTTTTGTAGAGATGGGCGAGAGACGGGCCTGCCAGACCTTTATATCTATTACAAAGCAACTAACCTGGACACACAGCAGTGAAATTACACCCCCCAAAGGCATGTTTCAATAGGTGGACACGCCCCTGGTAAATATTTTATGTTCCCCTAAGACATTACACCACAGGGATATAACTCTCTTCCCCACCACTACCCTAGCTCTTCCCATTGGGACAAGCTACACCATAAGGAAGGCACCATGCAGAAATTTCACCCACGTTCCCCATTAACGGCCCTATGAGCAGTATCACCCTTACTCTCACTCAACTCATGGGTTAAAATGGGAATATCCACGCTTGACCACGTAATGCACCTCAATCACATCAAGCCGTTCCATGAACTGCTGAGATAATTGAATCTATCTAACTCCTCTGTATTCCCATATATGCAACCCTCACATGTCTGCTCCCATACTGTCCCTGATGATTCAAGCTCTATTGATTTCAAGGTACTGTATGATAGCAGTTGGCATGCCCCAACCAAACCCAAATCCCTTTCTTTGTGTTACCAAACTATTCTTCAGACAGTACCACTAAAGCCACCGGCATGTGCAGCCCAATGGCTAGCTGAGTGGGACCTGCTCATGTCCAACACAGAAGTGTTGTCATCCCTTACCACCCTCAATGGAATTACGCACTGTTACTCTCACCTTGAGGCCCACAAGAAGTAAATTTACAGGTGGTACCTGACACCACCTACTTGGTCCAACCTAGACTACCACCCACTAGATGTAAACCCATCTCCGTGTCTTGACAGAACCCTGTCAACCACATCAGGCCATGTAGTAGTCATTTTCTCTCATAAGACCTGACCCCCGCAAGGGTACCAGACATATCTAACAATTTACAACCCCCAACTGAACTTTCTAAATTGAGAATACCTGAGCCTTAGCCCACTGGTCCACTGCACAAGGGACGTAAAGCTGGAAAACTGAACATGCATACTCTGGGGAGAAGTCAGGGAGACACGGAGATCTGGTAAGGGTTTAAAAAGTGAAAATGTTCCTCATGGTCACATTGCTCTATGACGCAAAGAGGGAATAGTTCCTCCAAGGTTCTTGGCTGCCCCCTACCAGAGCAGTAGGCCTGGTTCTACATTTGGACAAAGTAAATAGGTATAGGGTATAACTAATATACAAAGTGCAAACGGTCCACCCATGTGCCACTGAATGTCTCCCTTACTAATCTGTGAATCAGCCATGTCGAGTACACATGTGAGACCCCACCAAGGGTTACTGTCATTGCTACCACAAGAGAAATGTAACCAAAAGAACTGTGACTATGACACAATGTACCTTGAGACTTGTAATGTAATGTAACAATGCATTCCCCCATCCTACCCCTACCTTTTTCTTTTTTTCTCTTCACCCTCCCCACCCCCCGCAATGAAAAAACTTCCTTAAAAAATTGAATGATAAAAACAAAACAAAACAAAAACAAATAGGGTGCAATGACTCTTTAAAACTCCTAATATCTAAAAAGGTAACCCAACATGACTCCTCACAGTCTTTGGCTGAATTTTCTTGGTGCCATCTCCAACAGTTTTGTCTATAAACATGTTGAAGGAGAATACTGGGCTACTTTTTTATATGTATTAACGGGGCAGTATAGACACCCAGACCACCTCATTTTAATGCAGTGATCTAGGTGCAGTGCCCCCTGTCAATCAAGCCCTGTAATGTACAAGAATGTTGTTTAGTAGATATGGAAATGTTTACATTGCAGTGCTAAACACACTTAAAAACGCTTCTGCTGTGAGAGTTAGAGTTGGTTCTCACACATCACCTTCTCTGAATGCTTCGAAAAGCATTCAATTGGAGGAGCGGATATGACATTGCGGGAAGAGAAACGAGCAGCTGCACAGATAGAGTATAGAAGCAGAAAAAAGGTAAGTGAAAGTGTTACTGTTATCCTCCTTAACCCCTTCACATCGACATTTGTGTATACATGATTGCCAGGATTTGCACCAACAACCAGCAATCAGGTATACATGATTACAATCATTGCAAATTAAATGTATTCATTGCAATGATGGTAAAATGATAGCAGAGCGGTGCTATCTTTTTGATGAGATTTCCAACTATGTTTCTATGTTTCATACACGGAGCTGCACACTCTGCATGATAGATGCAAATGCTCCCTCCCAGACAGACAGAGACTAGAAGGGGGCATTCTCAGATTTCTACTCTCAATCAGAGGGCTGATTCCACAGGCAGCCCACCAGTGAGAGGATTATAGACAATGTGAGGAAAACAGTTGTTACAACTTTTGGTAGTCACCATCACTGACAGCAGAGGGAGCAGAAGGACACTTTGCATAGGTTCCTAGATTTGTTCTTAGTTGTTTTAGTCACCCTATGCCCATTATAGGTGCAGGGTGTGTATAACATATGTTTTTTGTTAAATGTTTTGTGTGCTCTCTTGTCTTGCTGGTGCTTGCTATCAACACGGTGGATTTGGCTGCAGAGTCTTTACAGCATCCTCTGTTTGTAGCAACAGCTATATGCACTACCTGCATAGCAAGGCTTGTTCATTTGCAAATTCAGATAGATTTGCATATTGCTAATTCTGCAAGCAGGAGAGATATTTCATGTAATTATTCTCTTACCCCCCTCTTTATAAATGTGTTATTATGTTATTATAATTCCCTGTATGTTTTCTGACATGTTTTGGTTATTTGCATTTTTTAAGTTTGTCACAGCAAGCTTGATGTAATAATCATATGGGCTAGTCCCAAGTAAAACTAAAGCTTTGCATGTTAGTTCCTTCAGGAACTTTGTGTCCTTTGTGAAATTTTAGGAATCCTCATAGCAGAATCTTCTGACCTGTTGTCTGGTTGCATGATCCTTCTATCCCTAGGATAAATCAAGAGAGTTAGACCTGAGAGCCGCAAGTGCCTTTGTATCTGTCTGGAAGAAGGGCTGCAGCAGAATAGGCAGAGGGGATGACACCTGTGTGGAAGGAGAGCTGCAGCATTGTCGAGTGGAAAAGCTCCAGAGAGACCCAGTCAAGCCACAGCGACTGGGGTTGAAGCATTCCAGGCTCTCTCCCCAACGACTATGAAGCGGATTGGGTGGAGGTTTTTGGTTGGAGTACAGGAGCTCTGTCTACAAACTGTAGAAAGGCATCTGAAGCACCTAATTGTACCAATCTAAAAGACTTAATCAACTGACCATGAAGTGACTTGACAAGACTAGGACTTAACTGGACACAGAAAAGTGTTCGAGTGAATTGGAAAGAACAGATTGACTTGGAAAGACCCACACTACTTTGAATCTGCATGAATCTTCTGCAAAGTCAACAAAGTCAAGGAAGCGGCCTTTAATGTAATGGCAAGAATTCTAAATTGGAGCCACTGTATCTTTAACTTTAATATAAGTGTCATTCATATACACAAGGCATTGACAAAGCTTTGGGTTATCCAGTGAAACTGAAGTATTAGACTTGACAAAGGTTCCATAAAAGAGCCAAAAATGTTTCATTTTTCATCCGATTAAAGTCTGCTTGAACAGGTGCCAGACCATTCTTGAATTTTGTTTAACTTCAATTTGAATTTCATTCACATACTTTGACACGACCATTGTAAAATAAGTATTTGGGTGTACCTTGGAGCAGAGAACTCTCGAGATAGCCACTAGCTTTCCAAAAGACAGTACACACAAAATAGGCAATGTGAGGAACAACCCCTGCTGCCATCTAGCAGGGCAGGAATTGAACAGAAACCTAATGAGAATACAGACAAAGAGGTCATTAGGACCTTTGACCTGCTGCACTGCAGAACAAGATGGAGGAAAGTAAAGTAAACTGATGACCTGAGTGTTGGTCCTCGTTTGCTTGAGTCACCAAAAGACAAACAGAAACAGTGCCAATATGTAAAAACAGATATATTAATGCTTGTGTATCTATAATAGAATAAATAGATGGTAGATATAGAGATAGGCAGGCAGGCAGACAGACAGACAGACATATAGAAAGATCAATGATAGATAGATAGATAGATAGAGGACGAATAAAGCGAGCATTATGGATGGATAGCTATCTAGACAGTTAGACAGACAAACAAAAGCTATTTGAAACCATTTATTTTAAATAATCTTGTAAATAGAAATTAAAATCATTTCAGTTATTAAATATACATGTAACCTGAGATTACCAGACAGTATCTGTGTCCCTTAAATATAATTTGTAACTTTTTAATTAAACCTGTTTATAAAATACATGCGCTGAGATTTTGGGTGTGTATGTGTGTAGTAACTTAATAATTCACTCTCCATTGGTATATTAGATCAGAATTATACACTAGGTCAGTTCATTAAGGTTAATTTGTCCAAAAATATTAGAATCATTAATTTCTGGCATACAGCTAATGACTGCTCCGAGCCAGTGTCTTGTTTCATCATTAGTGTCAGTAAGATTATAACTCACACCCAACTGTTTTTACACTATGTAACAGAATCAATTGATGCAATAGTTGACAAGGCGCTGTTTTGCATTTTGTCATCTTCCTAATGTACATGGCTTAAAGGCATTGGAATCTATAATGTAGGGCAGTTTTCTAGAAGGCACAGAATAGGCTGAAGCTGGAAGGCCATTTTCATAAAATATTAATGAAATTGAAAAATACACAAGGGTTGAAGGCTTGTCTGCTAAATACAAGGTAAAATCTATTGGTGTTCTGCTTTCTGATGACTGTAATTAGCAGCCCTAATTAAAAATTCAGTCCTTGTATATATTTGAAAGCATGAATCTCTCTTTAGTGTTTATTTCCTTTAAAAACTCTTTTATTTTGCAGCACTAATTGAACAGGAACCTTGCTAGCCACAGATGGCCGGAGCCAGTTTATATATCCAGTCTCTCTAGACTACTTCATTTTTTTTTCTCTGCAATAAAACATCTAAAAAAACACATATACGCTCTTTATAAGCCATTAACTCTGTGTCATCCACTATGCATTTTGACATTCTCATGGATATGATTTTTTTTTCTTTTGTAAAGGCTACTCTCTTCTATTCTTCAATTTTTAATGCATATTCACTCACATTAGCTCCTAGAGTGCCACAAATGCAATGTCACTCATAGTTAAATGGCCACCAAACCACTGCGACATGTAACAATTCCATTATTAGTCATATGTGTGTATAGTGTGAAACCACATTTTTACAATATTATTATTTTATTATATGTATCAGCAGTCAAATTATAATATACTAGCAAAGAAGAGGAAAAAGAGGAAAATGTATCAATTTTACATCTAGCATGAAGAACAGAAAAACACCTAAAATGTATTTAATTGTTATACTTTTAGGATTTTTTTTTTATTATATTATGTAACCCTTTATTGACAAAGGATGTACAGTATATATTCATGGTCATTATACACTTACTCTAATGCACAGTATATGTCCATGATTGGAGAAGCTGGGCTGTTTGTGGATTTTTCCAGATCCAGTGATCATATATGACTATCAGTGATTGCAATGTTCTCCATATATAATGGTACATGATGTGATCTATCCCAGGGGTAGGAAAACGTTGTCACTCCAGATATTGAAGACTACATCTCCCTGATGCTTTGTGAGCATTATGGCTGTAAAAGATATGTAGTTCACAATGTCTCGGGTGACAAAAGATGTCTACCCCTAATCTATACTGTTACTGAAAGCTCACCCCCAAATGCAGCATTGCATGCGGTGATCACCTCTCACTGACCTAATACCTAGGTAACCCTACAATAGGGATTGAAGGGCTCCAGTCTGCTTGGAAACAACCCAGTAATAAGGATTGATTGGCTCCAAGCAGACCGATCACGAAGGAAACCAATTACTATGAAGAGAAGCCTTGGCTTTAGTTAAAGGACAACAGTCACCTCAAAACTATTTTTAAGATAATCCTTTCAACAAGTTTTTATATAAAACAGATTTAAAAAAAAAAGATTAAAGTATATGTAAAAATAAAAATAAGAAAAACTCATACGTACATTTAGTTTAATACAGGATCCTTCAGTCAATAACATGCACCTTGGGTCAGACAGTGCTTGAATACCAACAGTTAGTGTCCCTAGTCTCCCCTGTTTCTGTGCAGGAAGTGAAACATCATAGGGCATCAATAGTCTACTTTTCCATTTTTTTAAGTTAATGTTTGTGATAGTGGATTTCAACAGTTTTACAGCTTTTTGATGATTTTTGCATTGTATTTCATGCTACGAAGTCAGTTCATTACATTATTACATGGAGTGACTATTACATGTGAAACTTTTATGTTTTGATTTGGTTCAAGATGTGGAGCCTGTGGTTATTGAAATGATAACTGGAATGATAAGTATGGTGTCAAGAAGTAGTATCAGTGCCATTTTCTGAGACATAATAGATAGAGAGGTCACTATTGAGAGGTCCAGTTATTTGTTAAGCAATGCCATTTGATATACCACATTCAAACAGGAGATTGTATTATGTTTTTGAAATTGAATGTCAAGGCACCTCACATATTTCTTCTGTACCTCTTAGATATCATTTTGAAATAAGTTAGAATTTTTTTTTTTTTTATCTTTATTTTTGGTTGTGCATATAGGTACAAACGAGCTTCCAATGCCACAACAGCGGTTGCAAGCTGCAGGAAAACAGACATAGTATGACAGCATCAAAAGTAGAAAAGAGGCTTGCACTCAATCACAAAACACACAGGGTGCTAACTGAGCATGGGTCAACATACCCCATAGAATCTACATAAATAAAAAAAATCTCAGGCACACACTGTGATATGTTCAAAGCAGTTTTAATGGACCCGCAATGTTTCGACCTGTACCCAGGTCTTTATCAAGCTTGATAAAGACCTGGGTACAGGTCAAAACATTGTGGATCCATTAAAACTGCTTTGACCGTATCACAGTGAGTGCCTGAGAGTTTTACTATTTTATAGTATGACAACATGGCATTGGAATTCTTAGGAGGTGCACAATTATATGTAAAATTAAGGTCAAGAAATGAACATTCAAAACAGGAAAACATATACTGCTAGCTTCATATCAAGAGTAAATATTCTGTAGAGTGTAAGGCTGAATATAGATTTTACTTAAAGCCTATCCCTACAGAGATTGAGCAGAGCCAAGTTGCGTGTAAGTGCATTAGGTACTGATATGTCATTATTTTAACAGGCTAGATAGGCAAGTCTAGGCAGAGGTTTAAGTAGAATGTTCATAGGTTTGCCACAAGATTACGGAGGCTATCTAGTGCCTCTAGTGAGAATTAGCAGAAAGCATAATGTGGCAGATAAAACGCAATAAACAAGAGAAGCTAAGACTATGAAAGATCACTGAGGTCCAATAGGAAAGTTCATACAGCCTCCCGGGCTCAGCTGGAAAGGGCACGCAGGCAAGCCTGCTGGGTTCTTTGAACTCGGCTCCCTCCCGCTTCCGACTGGGGTGTTGTCACGTCGTGCTCTGCTCTGTTCTGATGTCTGGACTTGGCTTCTATTATCCAGTACTCTTGTTACAATTCTTGTTTAGTTTTTCTTGGTTTTTTGGTTTTCTATTCTATGTCTGGTTTTCTTTTTGCTGGGATTTCTGGGTTCATTCCTGTAATCCATCCCTGGGATTCCCAGTCTCCAGGTTTCTTTTAAATGTTTGTTTTATATTGCCACACCCGTTTGTTTTCCATCATTCACTCTGTTTCAGTGTTCCTGCAGGCAGCTCCTCAAGGCTTCTGCCCTTTCTTGCAGGTAAGTGCTATACATGTCTTTTGTTGTTTTAGCATATATTAGGCAGTGTAGGACCTGCCAGATATGGGGTACATTGGCGTTGTTGGCAGGCTTATGCAATGTATGATCATATAGTGTGACTAAATCCCCATGATTTCCATATGTAGTACTTAGTTATTTCTCCTCTTGTTTTGCCTATGTTGTCTTGTCTTGTTTTAGTTTGTATACCCAGTCCATGTACAGTCCTGTCTACTCATGCCCATGTTATGTTCATGTTATGTTCATGTTCATGTTCATGTCTTGTGTATATGTTCTGGGTTTAGCTTACTATCCTTCTCTGGTTCTGGGTTCTATTAGTTCTGTCTTGTTTTCATGTTTGGTGCCTATCTCTAGTCTAGCCTTGTTTCTTGTACTGGATACAATCTTGCTGCAGAGCCTCCCTATTCAGCTCCTGGGAGGTCTGCTTAATTTCCAAGCTCCTAGTTCCTGTTATCCGCTTAAGCTGATTCAGGGTCTTGGCATGTGGCTGCACAAACGCTGGTGCTCAACACCAGGGGGCGCGCGGTTACCCTGCACCAGACCCTGCTAATCCACCTCCACACTGTGACTCCTACTCTGAACATCAGGCATACTGGGTCCCGGTCCACACGCCGCCGCCTGGACACTGTGTCTGGGTCCTGGGCACCGGACTGCCACCCTGACAGGTGTAGTGCTTGTGAAGTCCCGACATGTAGGCAGGTCTGGTGAGTGCATGGGACCAACTTGGCAGGAGGTGTTGGGGCAATAGTGCCAGCGATCTTTTGGTCCCCTGCGTCCAGGTGGTTGCAAACAGCCGATATTATTTGGCAAATAGTTCTCCCGTTCTCATGTGCCTGTGCCATGCGGTCTTGTAGCCATCTTAAAGGGTGGGCCGGCATGCACTGGTATAGCAGCCCTCTTCCTCAGTGGGGACCGGGATAACTCCCACCCATCCTAAGGGCGGTTGAACGGGACCAGGAAGGCATCAAGTAAGTTGCTGTTGTGCATTGGGCAGAAAGCGAGGCAGCGGCCATCTTCCCCACACCCCTCCCAGGCAGGCCTCAGTTTTCAAGCCTCAGACTCTCTCTGGACACAGAATCACCTGATATCAGGTGCTCCAGAGCCTTGTACCATGGGCTTCCAGGGTATTACAAGCAGAATAAAGCAGGTATTTAGCAGAAAATATCTAGATTTTTTAGGAGCCATAGTGACTTGCAGCCTGCTAGCATGGCTGCCCCGGACCCAACCCCTGTTAGAATTATCTTACAACGTGAAAACATATAATTTATTAGTGAATATATGTACTAGACTTTGTGATTGTGGTTTGAACTGCAATTTGTCAAGATTTGGGCCGATTTTGTTATCGGTCGAATTCTGAAACTCAAAGCTGAAATGTAGCCAAATCGAAAAGCAATTGAAATGTGCAATGACCAAGCATGTTTAATTTGATTCATGATTTGTGATTTTAGATTCTTATGACAAAAAAAGAGATGATTGATGGGAAAAAAATATGATTGATGGCTGGGGACAGTCACTTAATGTTGATTTGATTTACATATTGAGTAAGAAGTGAGCAATATACTGCAAAATAGAGGAGTAGTAAAAAAAAATCTGTATTCATATATTGCATATTTAATAAAAATATAATATATATAAATAATTTGTTTTTTGCTGCTCCTTCTCTTATTTTCTCATTTGGTTACTGTTTATCACTTGATCTGTTGCACCCTTTTGGTTTATCTGATTTGGTTCCAGAACCAGTTTTTCAGTGCGTAAATTTTGCTTAACTGATATTCAGACGAAATTCAGGTGCCCCTACAAATGTTCAGGCTTTGGGAAAAATGGTTCATTTAAGTCGTAAAGCTGGCATCTGCGTATTGGACATCTTTCAACATTGTATAATTCTAATTATTATGAACTATTTTAACAGTTTTCTTATTTGTCTAATAAAATTTTAGCTATTTTTGTTTATTAAGATAACAAAATCAACGAATGTGTTGAATCAATATATAGCAATAGGCAACCTTCTGTACTCCAGATGTTTTAGACTACATCTTCTCTGTTCTTTGCCAGCATGATGTCTGTGAGAGCATTGTGGGAGATGAAGTCCACAAGATCTGGAGTGTCAGAGGTTGCCTCCTGTTGGTATATAGAAACAATGTAAATAAAGATGAGTCAAAGTTTAGGTCTACCCTTCCATGTCTTATCTGTATAACTATACTTATAGTCATCCACATCCTGATTCTTCTGTCCTCTACATTAGTGTAATGGAATTCAGTTTTATAAAGCATAAATCCTGCCTCACCAGAGCTCCTAATGTACGGTGCTGTCTGGCACACACAACACGGTAACAACATAGTAACTGACAAAGTAAATTTCATATCTATTCATCAGCACAAAACTTGGTCCATGAAGTGAGCATGCCACCACAGGTGACAATTGCATAGCCCGAACTGCAGTGTATTTGTAATAATATGTCATATAAATTCTATTTAACCAATGTCGATATCCAAGGTGATTGTTTATTATTAACCCATAGCATTCAGCACATTTGCATTGGACTATTATTTGGCAAATAACTGTTGAATGTGTCAGCGTTTCCTGTTTTTGTAGAAATTACATTTTTATATACCGATTTAAAAATGCTTTTAGGCATTCATTACTTATAGATCTTTCACTGTTGTATTCTTGGATTATGTCCATGTTCTACTTTAAAATAGGATGATGGAAACTATAAGCATATTTCATATCTTCACATCTTATTTATATTTCTTTCATCATGCAATTTTCTCTCTTAATCTAAGGATGTCCTCTCTAAATCTGCTATCTCAATCAAAATACTGTTTTATCCTTAATCTTTGAACATTTTTATTTTGCCTATCAATATTTTTCCTAGTCCTAATCAATCAATATCTTTAGAGAACCATATATATTTACCATATAGCTAGATGCAGATTAAACGCATGGAAATCTTTCTTCCATCTTTGGCTATTTGAAATGTAAGTTAAAATGCCACAGATAATGCAACTAAAAATGTAACTTAAAAGAACACACTACCTCACAAAGTAAAAAAAAATAAAATAAACATCACTGTTTAGTAGATATAATACATTGAGAACATGCTGCATTTAATGATGCATTTTTTTCATCAGGGTATCTACAAACAGCTTTCATCTTTGAAACGTTCCAATCCAGACTTTCTGTGGTTTTCTAATCATGAACTTCCCAATGCAGCTCAATTAAAAGTCTTTGCAAGGCAGGTGCTCTGGGCAATTGCTGCCTTTTAACCCCTTAAGGACCAAACTTCTGGAATAAAAGGGAATCATGACGTGTCAGACACGTCATGTGTCCTTAAGGGGTTAAATTTAGCTCCATTGAGCTAGGTAACCAGGAAGTTGACTAACTGACAGCCAAGGGGGTGTAACTAGGTTACTATATAGAAGTGTAAATTTCTAATGAAATAAGCACTTTTTGTAATATGAACAAAAAGAAGACACACATCTCACACATAGAGCACTTTGGCAAGCGAGAGTGCTTTAGGGGTCTGGTGTGGCTCTTTAAATAACAATCATTAGTTTTGTGACTATAGCTTCCCTTCTGTCCACCCTCATTTTGGTGTAAAAATTTAAGTTAATTAAATAAATAAGAAATAGATCTCTTCTGCTGCTGCCTGCTTGGCCTTTGAAGACTTCAGCATGTTTACTGATGTCTCCCGATCTCCTCCAATTCATTGCCTTTAATAGAGAAGCAATGGATTGAAGATACACAGCTGTGACTAAACGCTATGAGCAGCATTTGATTCCCAGGCTTGGTTGTACTTGGCCTGAAGGAGGGAGCGCCTCTATTGGTTGCTAGGGAGACATTGCAGGGTTAAAACTAAAGGACCACTGCGTCCAGACCAATCATTGAGATTTTTTTAAATTTAATTTATAAAAAATAAATAGCCATCTGTAATATAATTAATTTAGTAGAGTTTCCAATAACTGTAATAAAATATAATACTATCTCAGCAACACATCAAAATAATCAAACCAATGATAGTGATTTGTAAAGAGACTCAGAATCTGTTTGTTAATTATGATAACAAATCCTACTTTAATTAATTGTGTTCCACCTTTTTGAAATTAGCAGTGTCTACAAGATTTCAAGTTCTATGAGATATGACACTTTCCATTAAAGAATGCTAAAGAAAGCAATTGTTAACCAGCAATCTACCTGCAATTTCAAATCCACTATTCTTAAACAATCCATATAAATGGTTTATTTTTCTGTTAACAATGAAAACAATTCAATTGTATCTATAAAATGCAAGATTTGTCTGATTTGTTTGTAACCATTATTTTTTACTAACATGCCAAAGAAACATTTAGATAATGCTTAGATAATGCTCCTGTAGCAGACCATGGGTATCCCGACTGGTTACCTCCACTAATTCCTTCACTCAGCCACTCTGGAACCATTTAAGCATACAGACATTCATTCCTTCAGTAACCAGACGAAACATAGTTCTGGGAGTCAAATGACTTATTTCAGGCCACACGCAGCTTTTTCGCACAGGCCCCTACATGGGGTCTCCAATACAATAATACAGGGGTTTCAATCCCAAGATCCTCTGTGCCTGAGAAATAATTGTGTGAGAAAAACCTATAAATAAATTATCTCTCTGGTACAGAAAATCTACACAAAATATGCATTACCCCAAAAGTGCTGCCACCATAACTAGAAACCACACAAAAGTCATATCCCCGGATAGCCCTGATCTGAGTGTTTAACATATCCAAATATCACTCAAACCAGTTTGGTGAAACTGGACTGCCGACGAGTAGTTTTGACAGGTTGGACACAAGGCGCTAGCCAAAAGCAGTTCCAGGGAAATAGGTGTCCTGGACGGTCTCTGTTTGGGGGTTGCTGTGCCAACACCATGCAAGAGAATCTATTAGTTTCAGGGTACGAATGCTTCCCCTGTTCGGTAGTTCATATCTCCTGAACGTCGTTCGCATAGTTGGTCTGGAAGTAGAATGGGGAGTGGTCTAATCTTTACTGGGGTTCGTGTGAGTGCCTAGCCGCAAAGAGTTCCAGGCACTTGACGACCAAGTGCTGCTGCCCATGTTCAGGAGACAAGATATACGAAATGGTGACCACCCAGGGGAAGCATTCATTAATTACTTCCCTTACGGTTTCGCACTTAAGTTGCTGGTGTGAGCGTTCTAATGGGGTCCAGGGGTGGCCCTCGTTTGGGAGAGAAATGGATGATGTTTGTATATAATAACTCCCGAACTGAAAAAAGGTATACGAAGTATACAAAATTGGAGGTAGGTTTCGCCATACAGCTCCCCCTTAACCACAAGCCAGCTTGGGGATGTCCAGGGGATTACTCACGGATCACTTTTACAGTTCTGTCTGTCGTGATAACCCATTTGAATTCCCATTCTGCTTACTGGGTCTATAATGGATGGTGAAGTCATAGGGCTGTAATGCCAACGAGTTGTGATCCATGAGCAGCATAAACTGTTGTCCATAAATGTAGGGCTGAAGCACCTTTTCGATGGCGGTGTAGCTCACCTCCCTTGGTAGTAGTTTTCTGGTGAGGTAAGCTACTGGATGATCTCTGCCATCATCCCTGACCTGGCTTAGCACTGCTCCTAATCCAAACATAGAAGCATCTGTATAGATGAAGAAATGTTTATTTGGATTACGAGTGGCCAGGACCGGTGCATCTAAAAGAGCACTCTGTGACTAAACGCTGTGAGCAGCATTTGATTCCCAGGCTTGGTTGTACTTGGCCTGAAGGATGGAGCGCCTCTTTTGGTTGCTAGGAAGACATTGCAGGGTTAAAACTAAAGGACCACTGCGTCCAGACCAATCATTGAGATTTTTTTAAATTTAATTTATAAAAAATAAATAGCCATCTGTAATATAATTAATTTAGTAGAGTTTCCAATAACTGTAATAAAATATAATACTATCTCAGCAACACATCAAAATAATCAAACCAATGATAGTGATTTGTAAAGAGACTCAGAATCTGTTTGCTAATTATGATAACCAATCCTACTTTAATTAATTGTGTTCCACCTTTTTGAAATTAGCAGTGTCTACAAGATCTCAAGTTCTATGAGATATGACACTTTCCATTAAAGAATGCTAAAGAAAGCAATTGTTAACCAGCAATCTACCTGCAATTTCAAATCCACTATTCTTAAACAATCCATATAAATGGTTTATTTTTCTGTTAACAATGAAAACAATTCAATTGTATCTATAAAATGCAAGATTTGTCTGATTTGTTTGTAACCATTATTTTTTACTAACATGCCAAAGAAACATTTAGATAATGCTTAGATAATGCTCCTGTAGCAGACCATGGGTATCCCGACTGGTTACCTCCACTAATTCCTTCACTCAGCCACTCTGGAACCATTTAAGCATACAGACATCCATTCCTTCAGTAACCAGACGAAACATAATTCTGGGAGTCAAATGACTTATTTCAGGCCACACGCAGCTTTTTCGCACAGGCCCCTACATGGGGTCTCCAATACAATAATACAGGGGTTTCAATCCCAAGATCCTCTGTGCCTGAGAAATAATTGTGTGAGAAAAACCTATAAATAAATTATCTCCCTGGTACAGAAAATCTACACAAAATATGCATTACCCCAAAAGTGCTGCCACCATAACTAGAAACCACACAAAAGTCATATCCCCGGATAGCCCTGATCTGAGTGTTTAACATATCCAAATATCACTCAAACCAGTTTGGTGAAACTGGACTCCCGACGAGTAGTTTTGACAGGTTGGACACAAGGCGCTAGCCAAAAACAGTTCCAGGGAAATAGGTGTCCTGGATGGTCTCTATTTGGGGGTTGCTGTGCCAACACCATGCAAGAGAATCTATTAGTTTCAGGGTACGAATGCTTCCCCTGTTTGGTAGTTCATATCTCCTGAACGTCGTTCGCATAGTTGGTTGGGAAGTAGAATGGGGAGTGATCTAATCTTTACTGGGGTTCGTGTGAGTGCCTAGCCGCAAAGAGTTCCAGGCACTTGACGACCAAGTGCCGCTGCCCATGTTCAGGAGACAAGATATACGAAATGGTGACCACCCAGGGGAAGCATTCATTAATTACTTCCCTTATGGTTTCGCACTTAAGTTGCTGGTGTGAGCGTTCTAATTGGGTCCAGGGGTGGCCCTCGTTTGGGAGAGAAATGGATGATGTTTGTATATAATAACTCCCGAACTGAAAAAGGGTATACGAAGTATACAAAATTGGAGGTAGGTTTCGCCATACAGCTCCCCCTTAACCACAAGCAAGCTTGGGGATGTCCAGGGGATTACTCACGGATCACTTTTACAGTTCTGTCTGTCGTGATAACCCATTTGAATTCCCATTCTGCTTACTGGGTCTATAATGGATAGTGAAGTCATAGGGCTGTAATGCCAACGAGTTGTGATCCATGAGAAGCATAAACTGTTGTCCATAAATGTAAGGCTGAAGCACCTTTTCGATGGCAGTGTAGCTCACCTCCCTTGGTAGTAGTTTTCTGGTGAGGTAAGCTACTGGATGTTCTCTGCCATCATCCCTGACCTGGCTTAGCACTGCTCCTAATCCAAACATAGAAGCATCTGTATAGATGAAGAAACTTTTATTTGGATTACGAGTGGCCAGGACCCTGTGCATCTAAAATAGCGCTCTTAAGGGCCTGAAATGCTTGCTCGCATTCTGGGGTCCAGTTTACTTGTTGGGGCAAGTTCTTTCGGGTCAGGTCGGTGAGCGGTTTGACTAGGGTGCTATAACTGGGGACAAATTTCCGGTAATAGCCGTCCATCCCTAAAAAGGCCATCACCTGGGTCTTAGTGTGGGGGAGGGGCTACTGCCTCAATCTTGGCTGGCTCAGGCTTCTGCTTCCCACACCCTACACAGTGTACTGTACTTCTGCCATTTCTATTTGGCACTTGCTGGGCTTAAACGTTAACCCTGCCTCTCTAATCTTCCCAAGAGTTGCTGTATATGGTGATGTCATCCAGGTTTGCGCAAACATAATCCTGAAGGCCATCTAACAACCGGTCCACCATCCTTTGGAAAGATGCTGGGTCATTCTTCATTCCAAATGGCATTACCTTAAATTGGTATAGGCCAAATGGAGTGACAAATGCTGACTTTGGAATAGCATCTGCCACTAATAGAATCTGCCAGTACCCCTTACATAAATCTATAGTAGTAAGGTACTGACCGCGAGCCATCCTATCCAGGACTTTGTCTATAAGAAGTATGGGATACTCATCTGAAACCGTCTTGTTGTTGAGCCTCCTGTAGTGCACAAAGAGCCTGGTGGTCCCATCGCATTTTGGAACTAGGACTACTGGCGAGGTCCAAGAACTCTTAGATGGCCCAATTACCCCAAGTTGGAGCATCTCTTGGATCTCCTGCCTCACATTCTCCCGAACCGCCTTTGGTATTCAGCACAGTGTCTGTCTAAGAGGTTGTTGGTCAGGAGTCTCTACTCAGTGGGTGGTGAGTGGGTAAATTAGAGAATTTGATGCCCCTGAGCTACCCTGAGGTTCTCCCGCAGTAAGTGAGTGAGTTCTTCTAGTTGGTCCCGAAGCTCCAGCACATATGGGATGACGGGGGGTCCTTCCTGATCCACCTCACCCTCCCAGCGTTCTCTTTGCCTGAATAATAACCTGGAAATTCCTGCGGCACCTCTTGATATGCGAACAGGAGGTGTGGTAGGAATCTTTCCCAGTCTTTGCGAGTCATTGCAAATGTACGGAGCATCTGCTTTAATGTGCCATTGAAGCGCTCGCACAGGCCATTAGTCGGGGAGTGGTAGGGGGAACTCAAGATGGGTTTAATTCCACATAACCTCCACAGTTGGTGGGTCATTTTGGCAGGAAACTGGGTGCCCTGATCCGAGACAATTTCCAGTGGAAAACCCATACGGGAAAAGACTTGCATCAGTGCCTCCACTGCAGTCTCAGCTTGAATATTTTTCAGAGCCACTGCCTCAGGATACCTAGTAGCGTAGTCCACAATGGTCAGAATATATTACTTCACAGAGGGACTAGGCTTGGACAGGGGCCCTCTGATGTCAACAGCTACCCTGCCAAAGGGATCTTCAATAATGGGAAGGGGATGGAGCTTGGCCTTGTGCCTATCACCCCGTTTCCCCACTTTTTGACAGACATCACAAGACTGACAATACCGTTGTAGGTCTTTAGAGATGCCTGTCCAGAAAAATCTTTGGGTGAGTCGATGCTTGGTACGACTCACTCCCAATGTCCCGCTAGATGAATATCATGCGCTATTCTCAGGCAACAGCTGTTGCCTATACTTTCTGGACACTACCAGCAGTTTGGTGGTAGTTGGCGTGGTCCCTGAACCTACCCGCTCTGCTATATAACAAACTTCTTTCCCAGATAAACCTTTCCCCCTCCAACTCTGCCTGGCTAGTGGCTACCTTGTCTCTATACTTCTGCAGGGAGGGATCTGATGCTACTTCCCTTTCAAACTCTGCAGGGTTATCCCAGGGAAGGGGAACTGGGGCAAGGGAAGGGCAGGTGTGCCTACCTGAGCCTCAGAGTGTGAGTGGTCCTGGGCGGTGCAGACCTGTTGCCTGGTCATCACTGGGTAGTCTGGGGAGGTCAGCTGGCCCAGGTCATTTCCCAGTAATACTTCTGGCCCCACCTCCACCATTCCATTTCCAGTGCCCCAGTCTAGGTGAACTTTAGGAGTGGATAGGCAGTATACTACTCCCCCTGCTACTCGGACTGCCACAGATCTTCCTGTCTTCTCTGCCTCAGTGATGGCCCCTGTGTCCCGTAGGCTTTGTACCGCTTGCCAGTTCAACTTTACTGGCTGCCGGTGATGACTCTGGTTATCCGCTGCGGCTTGTATAGGATCAGATTCATGCAGAAAACCCCAGGCCTCTTCAGTGGGGTTTGGCGTGTAGGCGGGAGTGGCCTGGTTACAGTTGACTGCTGCTCTGGGCACGGGTGGTGGTCCGGGACTGCCGCAGCCCACGTTCGGGAGACAAGATGTCAGCCATTCTTTTGTCGACCATGTGCATTCGGTTATACGAAATGGCGGCCACCCAGGAGAAGCAATCATTAATTACTTCCCTTGCAGAAGGTTTGATTTTCCAAACGTCAGCCTCGAAACCTTAATGACTTGGAGAGGATCTGCAAAGAGGAGTAGTACAAAATCCCTCCTGAGATGTGTTCAAACCTGGTGGCCAACTACAAGAAACGTCTGACCTCTGTGATTGCTAACAAGGATTTTGCCACCAAGTACTAAGTTGAAGGGGTCAAATACTTATCTCATTCATTGACATGCAAATCAATGTATAACTTTTTCACACACGGTTTTCTGGATTTTTGTTTTTTGTTATTCTGTCTCTCACTGTCTCTCACCTACCAATGCAGCTCAATGATAAGTCTTTGTAAGACAAGTGCTCTGGGCAATTGCCTGATTCCACAGAGCTAAAGAACCAGGAAGTAACAGGACGGATTGTCTTATTGACAGCCAGGGGGTGTAATAAGGTTAATCTGTAATAATGTGAAAGTTGTACTTTCTGTAAAATGAAAAAGAGGACACACACAGTGATTTAGGGGTTTAGCGTGTCCCTTTAAAAGATCATGGTCATTTAATATTAAATGACTAGGGATCTGGTCTGGAATATACTTAGAAAATAACCTTATGAATACTACATATGAAAATGAGTTTAGAAAAGGTAAGGATAATGATTAGGTACTTTATATTCAGTGCTAACTTCCTCTCTCTAAGTACCATTATGGTCTACTGAACCCATCAGGACCATGTGAAGTGTAAGCCCTGAGTGCTTACCATTGTGGAAGATTCATGTAAATAAATGACTCAAAGTTTTGTGAACCATTAGATTAAAAGAAACTTACATACACATATGCAACAGTATTTTAAATTAAAAACATTGCTTGATAAAGACACACAGTTGAAACATTTCTGCTTTGCCAGTAAAGAGTGCTGGACATCTTTTGTTTATTCTAAATTAAAAACAGGTTTTTGGTGTTTGGACCCATAGGGTTTAGTTCACAGCTGTACCTCTGGGGTTTTTAATGTTACACCAGGGATTTATAATATTTTACACCTGCATGAGACATATTAGAGGAGCAGCAATGACCTTCTGTGCTCAGTTATAGTATTGCAGAAAAGCAATTTGTTATTTGTGTTTACAACATGAGTTAGTTAATGCAATCAATCAATTGTGTTGTTTTATGTTCTTAATAAACTATCTTTATGAACAATGATAACACCTGGGCTATAAAAAGTGATTTGTCTAAGCCTTTCAATTAAGTGGTTAAAATACATTTTGGAAGCCAAAGGCTTTGCACACAATTCTTAACAAGAACTGTAAATGTGAGTATTTTTAGCTTATCATATAGTAGACTACATTTTATATATTATGTTCAAACAGAAGTTCAGCCAGAACTGGTGAACTTTGTTGCTCCTGTGCCTTTTATTTCTTGCAGCCTAGAAAGCATCCAAGGCTCACTCTTTGGTCGGCTTCTTTGATTATGAAACAATAATCTGCAAAATCGTTTGTAAATTCTCCTACAGGCAATATAAAAAAAATCAGCTTGGTGAAGCACTTAACACTGACATTTCCCTTTGGTCCTTTCTTTGAAGATACTCTTAGTGCATAATGAGTAACAAACTGTGCATGTCTTCTAGGGAAAGTTTCTATTTTTGTTTCTTAACATACCTAAGTGAGGTTCTCATACTAAAATGAAGGTTGTTTTATTAGACTATTCACTTGAAAAGCTAAATCAGAGACACAGTTTTAAGGGAGAATCATTTTTCATGGCATGGAATGCATAATAATCGTACAATTAATGTAAAAAATGCAAATATCAAAGGGGTTTATTGTTACTTTGCTATAATCCTCTGTACACAGTTTAGTAAATAGAGAAAGCCCCGACTGTGTCTACATGGAATTTATTAATCACTAAACTTGCTGTTTCACTTTTGTGATTTTTTCCACAAGTTGGACTATCCCACCCCATATTCAAGATGTCCACAATTTGTTCTTCAATAAGTTTGGTATATTTATTTTTAACTGATTTTTTCCATACTAACCTCAACATCTTCCCTACTGACCTCAACATCTAAGGGAATGGGATTTAGGAGTAATTATTTTTGATGACTTAAAGGTAGGCAGACAATGTAATAGAGCAGCAGGAAATGCTAGCAGCAGGCTTGGTTGTATAGGGAGATGTATTAGCAGTAGAAAGAAGGAAGTGCTCATGCCATTGTACAGAACACTGGTGAGACCTCACTTGGAGTATTGTACGCAGTACTGAAGACCGTATCTCCAGAAGGATATTGATACATTGGGGAGAGTTCAGAAAAGGGCTACTAAACTGGTTCATGGATTGCAGGATAAAACTTACAAGGAAAGGTTAAAGGATCTTAACATGTATAGCTTGGAGGAAAGACGAGGCAGGGGGGATATGATAGAAACATTTAAATACATAAAGGGAATCAACACAGTAAAGAAGGATACTATATTAAAAAGAAGAATAGCCTTCCAGCTGAAGTGGTAGAGGCTAACACATTTAGGGAGTTTAAGCATGCATGGGATAGGCATAAGGCTATCCTAGACTTAAGATAAGGCCAGGAACTGATTCAAAGTATTTCAAAAATTGGGCAGGCTAGATGGGCCGAATGGTTCTTATCTGCCGTCACATTCTATGTTTTTGTGTTTTATCATATACATAGTTGTATTCATTGACTAAGACTCCGTAGGTAAATCCCAGAAGGATCGATTTGTTTGGGCACAGATTAAAAAGCATCTGATAAACGTATCTATATTTTCTTTTGAGCTGCCTAAGCAATAGAACATAATAATTAACTAGTTTTCTTACAGAACAGAAGATTATTTCAGTTTGTTTTGAATTAGCCATATGTGCTTTCGTAACTTGATATTCAGTAATCTATAAATCAGAAGACAAACATCGAGTAAATATTTGCACATCTCAATGATGTGGCATTTAAAAATAAGTAAATAAAACTGTTTGTTTAATTGATTAAATAATAACAATCCATGCTCTTCATTTAAAAAACTTATAAAAAAATGTTAAAAGGATTAACAGTGTAAACTATTTGGGCAGCCAGGCAGAAACAATGGGATGGGATTTGTCTAAAAGTAGACATTACACAACATTTAGTTTCAATAGTTTTTATGTCAGGGGTACAGTCTACATCAGCCGCAGCCACTAATCTAACAATGAAAATGAACAGCAGGAATTAGGTGAAGGCTATGATCTTAAGCTTTACAACAAAAACAAAGGATACGAGAACCCTGAGAATGGACAAAAGCTTAGAGAAACTCAGTAGATTGCCTTTCAATGAATCCCCGCTCAGGTCTCAAAATAGTTTTTGCTCACCTTTGCCATTACAGAGAGAACATATCTGAAGCATATCCGACTGATCCCACCCGTAAGGGCAGTCCAGAACCGAAATGCCAGCAAGTTCTCTCTGCACAAGAGATACAGCAACCTCGGATGATTGTTTCAGACTTCTTTGGGCCTTGTCAGTGAGGTTGATACCCCTCTAGACACCGTGAGCATGGGGTCCACGTCTGGATTATCCTTTTAACTTGGGAAGAGTCAAGTTAATGCATTATTATTTTGAGACTTGAGTGGGGATTTACTCTAAGCTTTTGTCCGTTCTCAGAGTTCTCATATTCTTTGTTTTTGCTTCAATGCATTAACCTGGCTCTCTCCACGTTAAAAGGGTAATCCAGATGTGGACCCCATGCTCATAGTGCCTAGAGGGATATCAGTTACACCTCACTGATGAGACCCAATAAATGCAGAAACAATAGTCTGGAGTTGCTGTATCTCTCGTGCAGAGGGAACTTGCTGGCATTTCGGTTCTGGACTACCCTCACGGTTGGGATCAGTCTGATTTGCTTCTCTCTGTAATGGCACAAGTGAGCAAAAATTATTTTGAGACGGGGTCTCAATTATTTTGAGAGTGGGGATGTACCAAAGGGCAACCTACTGAGTTTCTCTAAGCTTTTGTCCATTCCCAGAGTTTTTATATTCTTTGTTTTTGCTCCTTGTGTGCATAAGCTGCTTGCTACAGACCAACATAAAATATATTTATATGTAGAGTAGTTATGCACCTTTCATAACAGATGGCACAAGTACGTCTCCTGTCACTTTGTGCCTTCACATAATTTATTATGATTGCAGTAATTTGCAAACACTTACTGCAGCTTGCATCTCAGACCATGTATTTACTTGTACAAAGTCTGTCAGGCAAATTTCTTCTTCTCCAAAATGGCTGCCACATTGTTACATGAAGGAGCTAACTGAACATTCACATCACATAGAGTAATAGCTATGACTTAATTCAATAAAAACAGAACTGGTTGCATAAGCATTGTTGGTGGGGGTTTTGGCGGGCTCAAGCCCCAGATGTGGGGTTATTAAATTTTGTTCAGGTTCAGGAGGTTATCAGTGCTTTCTATTCTTAATATTACATCAAAAATATGATACCGCACACCACATATTATTGTTTGCAAAAGAATTTTATTTATTCAATATATTATTGCCCCAAAAGGTTAAGTCAGAAGGTACAAAAAACACAAATATGAAATACTGACCATCTAAAGACATAAATAGCAAAAAAATCACGGTGGTATGTTAAGCACTAAGCATTTTAGATTTTTTTTTGCTATTTATGTCTTGGTGTGTGTAATAAATAAATATAGTGCATAAAAAAGTACAACAATAAAATCACCCTGATAATATGATATACACAAAAAATATAAAAAAAAAACTGGCGATACATCTCCTAAAAATATACTAAATGGACTAGCTGGAGTCTCATAAATTATAGTGAACACCTCTATACAGTAATAGAGTATGCACAGTATGGAATTGCCAAAAGTTTCTAAATAAGTATTGATAAGTTCAAAAGTTAATTTTTTTTACATCCTATGAATTGTATGGAAGGCGTTTATTATGGAGAAAGGAATACTTTACTATATAAAATATATATATATATTGGAAAAACTGTACGGGAAATCTAAGTCAATAATAAAATATGAAAAAAAATAATTAAGAATGTAAAAATAAAAAAATATATACTTTAGATTTTTTGCTATTTATGTCTTTAGATGGTCAATATTTCATATTTAGATGTTTTTTTATACCTTCTGAGCTTACCTTTTGTGTAAATAATATATTGAATAAATAAAATTATTTTACAAGCATAATATGTGGAGTGGAGTATCATATTGATTTTCTAGTTTATATTGTGCGGACTTTGGAGGGTGATCCTGATATCTGCACCATTGGTCTGAAAGAGTGCAAGCACACCAACAAAATTTTTGTAATATTACATCAGGCAGCTGCTTCCCAAAGCAGCCGCCTATCATAAAAACAAAAATCAATAGTATACCAGGTTAATTAGGGTGAAGGAGTGGTGCCCTCCAATTGACCATCGGTAGTGGATGCTGTGGATCAGAACTTTGCTGTACATCCTTCTATTAGTTAGTTAGTATAGCAGGATTGCATTGAAATCCTGGCTGTGCAGCATGTGCATGTTTCTGGCAGGGCTTTTACTGGGATTCCCGAGACCACCAGCAGCACACTGTTCATGGGTAAACAAAAGGGGACATTACATAGCAGTAAATTATCATGTCAAAACCCAACCTCTCTGTTACCGTTTATTGGGTTTATTGGGATTTCTCTGCTGGAAGCTCTCTTCTTTAAAATTAGCCTAGTCAAGTATGGTTTAGCTCATTGGTTGAGAATAATCAAATTACAGGGTTAAGCTCACATGAGCTAAAAGAGACTCAGATAAGAAGTGAAACTGTTATTAAATGATTTGACTCCTTACACTGAGAAATGTTAGTGCACTCCTTATATCTTACCTTCAAAACTGTACCATCGTAAACAGTAATTAAATAATATGCCTTAGCTTGGGCCAATTCATTATGCGAGAGTAATAGGAGTATTGCACATAATTACCAGGAATTCCTTGCGGAATTAAAATTAACATTCAAACCTTTAGGTGGGGAGGATGACGCCTCCACTGCCCTAATGCATATCAAACAAGGGAACCGGTCTATGTCAGATTATGCCATAGAATTTCACACCTTGGCTTCTGAGGTAGACTGGACTAGTAGCGGGTTAATCTCTGCATTTAAAAAAGGATTATCCGATGCAATTCTAGACAAGATTGCTGCCAAAGATCTACCTAAAAAAATTGGCTGAACCCTGAGGGGACAGGTCTTAGGTGTGATGGATACGTCCTCTGTGAATAACAAAAATAGATTCCTCCTTGATATTAGGGCCAAATGTAACAAGAATAACTTTTCATGCAAAACCCTGATGGACTCAGGTGCGGCAGGAAACTTCATTGATGTACATTTTGTAAAAAAACATTCTATACCTATCAAGGAGAGATTATCACCTCTGGCCATTGAGGCTATTGACGGGAAACCTCTCTCTCAACCCTTAATTAACCATAAAACCTTGCCCATTAACATTTCCATTGGTTCCTTACCCAAGGAAGACATTACATTCCAAATAATTGCTTCTCCTTCCTTTCCCATCATATTGGGATTTCCGTGGCTTATTAAGCACAATCTTCATATTGACTGGGCACAAGGGGAAATATTGGAATGGGGCAAGGACTGTACTGAAAGAAGTATGTTGCACATTACCAAAAGAGTGGGCATCATATCATTAGATTACCCACTACTACGCCTCAGGCCTCCGAAGTTCCCATACAATACTGGGAGGTTAAGGAGGTATTCAGTAAGAGTCAGACAAATATTCTACCTCCTCACAGATCATATGACTGTTCCATAAATTTGCTACCCGGGGCTTTGCCACCCAAGGGAGCAGTGTATGCCTTATCACCAGAGGAGAGTAGAATAATGGAAGAGTACATCAAAGACTCCCTAAGTAAGGGCCACATACGTAAATAATCCTCGCCTGCTGGTGCAGGGTTCTTCTCTATGTCTAAAAAAGATGGTGAATTACGTCCATGCATTGACTTGGCATTAAACAAAATCACCATTCCCCCCAAAATCACCCATTCCCCTCATTTCCGAATTGTTTTACAGACTCCATGGTGCTAAAGTCTTTACTAAACTTGACCTCAGGAGTGCATACAATTTGGTAAGGATTAAGGAAAATCATGAGTGAAAAATGGCATTCAACAATAGAATTGGGCACTATGAGTACCTTTAGGTTGTGCAATGCTCCGGCTGTGTTCCAGGATTTTATTAATGATGTACTCAGGGACTATATTTATTCATTTGTCCTAGTTTATCTGGATGATATCCTTATTTATTCCCCTGACCTTCAGACTCACCACAAACATGTCAAACAAGTATTGCAAACTTTACTAAAAAAAAAAAAAAACTTTATTGCAAACTGGAAAAATGCATCTTTGATCAGACTGAAGTACAGGTTTTGGGGTATAACATTTCAGCCTCTGGTTATCAGATGGACCCTCAGAAACTTTAGACTGTTCTACATCGGCCATTGCCCAATGGACTAAAAGCCATTCAAAGGTTTATTGGCTTTGCCAATTATTACAGGAGATTTATCAAACGGTTCTCTTCTGTGATAGCCCCCATCACCAATATGGCATGTAAGGGGGCTAGCAGTATGATATGGCTGAAGGAGGCTAGAGAAGCTTTTGAACTTCTCAAACAAAGGTTTGCTTCTGCTGACATATTGATACATCACGACACCAGCAAACCCTTCATAATGGAGGTTGATGCCTCCAAAACTGGGGTAGGGCTGTTCTTTCTTATAGGGGGAGTCAGGATACCCCTTTGCATCCACTTGGGTACTTCTCTAGAAAGTTGTCTCCTGTTGAGCGTAATTATGATATTGGCAACAGAGAATTGTTGGTCACTATACTAGCGCTTAAAGAGTGGCAACATCTTTTAGAGGGTTCCAAGGACCTCCTTTTGATCATTACTGACCACAAGAATGTGGCCTATATAGGGGATGCTAAACGACTGTCTTCTAGACAGGCTAGATGGTCTTTGTTCCTATCTCACTTTAACTTTCTTATAACGTACAGACCTGGTCCCAAAAACGTGAAGGCAGACGCTTTATCTAAACAGTTTGGTACTGAATCAGTACAGGAACAAGAGACATTATTCCACCTGAGTGTATAATCACTGTTCTTTCCTTGTCATTTCCTCTGCTTGGCACTATCATGGAGGCTCAGTCTCAGGCACCTTGCAATAAACCCCTAGATAAGTTTGTTCCATTAGGTGAAAGGGAGAATGTCATGAGGGTGTTCCACAACAACATGACTGCTGGACACCCAGGCATTAATAAATCCATATCCGCTATCATGAGATCATTTTGGTGGGATTCTCTCAGGAAAGATGTTAAAGAATATGTGCAGGCCTGTCCTGTTTGTGCAGTTTTTAAGGTACCTCATAAGCTTCCATGTGGATCGTTGCATCCACTTCCCTTACCTAGTGTTCCGTGGTTCAGCTTTTCCAAGATAGCTCATTTCATTCCACTCAAAAAATTGCCATCCTCACAATGGCATGGCATTCCTCACAATATTGTATCTGACAGAGGTTCTCAATTTGTGTCTCGGTTTTGGAGGGCTTTCAATAAACAGTTGGGCATTGAATTGTCAGTTTCTTCCTCTTACCATCCTCAAACCAATGGCCCGGCTGAGAGGGCTAACCAGTCATTAGAATTGTATTTGCGTTGTTTTGTTAAGAGCACTCAGGATAATTGGTCTGAATTACTACCCTGGGCTGAGTTTGCCAGGAACAATGCTAACCATGACTCTTCTGGTCATAGTCCATTCTTTGTTAATAACGGTCACCATACTACTGTTCTGCCGGCTGTTTTCTCTGACACAGCTATCCCTGCTTTGGATGATGTACCTTGCTTCTATTCGTGATACTTGGACCAAAGTTCACTCTGTTTTCAAAACTGCGGCTGATCGTTTCAAATTTTATACTGATAAATGGTGGGTGCCAACCCTGTTTACCAAATGGGTGAGAGGGTGTGGTTATCGCGCAACGTCAAACTTAAAGTTCCTAGCATGAAGTTTGCTCCCAGATTCCTTGGTCCGTTTTGTATCCTTCGTAGAAATAATCCTGTTTCGTATTCTCTGGCTGTCCCTGCCTCATTACGTATTCCTAACACATTTCATGTTTCTTTGCTCAAACCACTTATTTTCAATAGGTATTAAGTCCCAAGTGTTCCACCTCCCCCATTGGTTGTTTCTGGACAGGAGGAGTATGAAGTCTCCATAATCTCCGTAATCGATTCCAGATTCTCTCGTGGTTCAGTACAGTATTTGGCTGATTGGAAGGGTTATGGGCCAGCCAAACGTTCTTAGGTCCAGGCCTCCGATTGGATGCTGGTCACAAGATTCATTGTTTCCACACCAAATTTCCACTCAAACTGGGACCTGCAAGCACAGTGGGTGGTCATCAGGTGGAGGGTAATGTAATATATACACCTTGCGGTATCTGCGCTCTGCGGCCATGTGTCAGTTTACCTGACTCCTGCAACATGTTGATGGCCACTGGTCATGTGGATCCACGCCAAATTATAGCCCCACGTCCGCCCACTGTGATGACGACGTCGGTGTGCGTATGGCATCACGCGGGAGACGCACGCGCACGTTCTGGGGTCAAAAGCTGATTTCGGCTAATTAGATTTGCAAAGAACTTATTTAAATGCATTTTTACAAATCCTCATTGCCCTGTCGTGGTTTCCATTATTGGTTGTCGAGAGTGTGTTCCTGAGCATTTATTTCTGGTTACTGACTTTGGCTTCGTTCTACTTCCCTGTATTCTGGTATCCCTGACTTTTGACTTTCCCTCATCGTTGTGTCTCCGACCTGGGCAAGTATTCTGACTATTCTCTGGTACGTTAAGTCCGGCCATTCTAAGGCCCGGTAAGACGTTACCTTTTAGTCCTAGGTGTGATACAGTTCTACGTGCTAGATCAATTAGTAATCAGTCAAATTATTGTTTCCAGGAAATTCCTGAACCCCTTAACCGATATGGGGGATTTTTGGATATGTTGGTAACCCAGATCAGAGCTATCAGGGATGTAACTTTTGTGGGGATTTTGTGTGTTTTAAGGTATTTTGGGGGGGGTTTATAAAATTGTATGTTTTTCTGTGTTTGGAGATGATTGGATTAGATTAGTAAAGTTCCTGATTCAATTATCTCCCAGGCACAGTGGAGGGATTATCTTATTTGTGTATGGGAGTGTCCGGGACCTGAGAGTCAATGTCATTGTGTGGTTGTTTGTACTGTAGTCTACTCTCAGTCTATACTCATGTTTGGGGGATTGGAGAGCTATATTCACACTCTGGGGATTGCTATAATCACTATACTCCCTTGGATCACAGCACTTGCTCTTATAAGAGCAGCCTGCTTCGCTCTCTGGACTAGGAGAGGTCTACCCACTGGAAGCTGGATCCTGGTCTTGGGTCCAGGGTGGGTGGAGGACAGCAAGACCCCCACCAAGCTACTGTGGTTTGTGGGGTTTATGGTGGTTATGGTGTTCCAGTGCAGTGCTTATGATGCTCGCAAGTACTAGGAAGCAGCGATTGACAGAGGTACCAGGTCGGGGTGCCAGGCAGTCCATCACACTGTGTGTGTCTGTGAGTGAGTGTGTGTGTGTGTCTGTGAGTGAGTGTCTGTCAGTGAGTGTGTGTCTGTCAGTGAGTGTGTGTCTGTCAGTGTATGCGTCTGTCAGTATGTGTGCCTTTCAGTGAGTGTCCGTCTGTCAGTGAGTGTGAGTCTGTCAGTGTGTATGAGTAATAGTCTGTGTGTGTCAGTGTGTCAAATCAGTGAGTTTTTGTATGTCATTGTTTGTCAGTGTATATGAGAGTGTGTGTCTGTCAATGAGTGCATGTGTCTGTCAAAGAGTGTATGCATCTGTCAGTGAGTGTGTGCATCTTTCAGTGAGTGTGTGCGTCTGTCAGTGAGTGTGTCTGTCAGAGTGCGTCAAATCAGTGAGTGTGTATGTCATTGTTTGTCAGTGTATATGAGAGTCTGTGTGTGTCTGTCAGTGAGTGAGTGTGTGTGTGTGAGTGTCTATCTGTTAGTGAAAGTGCGTGTTGGTTAAACAGTATGTGTGCCAATTACTTTATCTTTTAGTGAGTGTATGTCAGTGAATGCATCAATAAGAAAGTGTCTGTCACTCAAAGTGCGGCCTTGGGGATGGGGAAAATTTAAATATGGGGGGAGAGGTGTTGCCCGAGCACCGTCCTGCCTATGGCAGCACAAATCCAAAAAGCACCACTGACTACAGCAATAGAGTTTGTGCTCCAAGACAGGTATCTGAGATATGCGCTCCCAAAAACGGAAAATTAGTGACACGTTCAACCTCAGCTCCAATTATATGAACATGTGTGTATCCCCTGTTTGTGCGATGAAAGTCTACAATGTGTTATTTTGCTTTTTAAATATTAAGAGACAAAATTGTTATTAATGCACCAATCCTATAAGAACTGGGTCTAATTGCTGTAGGCAATTATTATTAGAGATAAGGCCAATCATTTTAGCATTATTCGCAAACTTGTTTATAACATCGGAATCATAAACAGGAACACAATCATGAGTATGCAAATAATAGAGGAGAGCACTAAGCACTTATCCATGTTGAACACCAGCACTCAAAGTCAGAGTGCAAGAAATCATATTTCCAAACTATACAATCTGCGGCCTATGAGAAAATCCAATATCCAGTTACAAAGAGAAGCACTGATATTCAACTGTGTGAATTATTGTATTAACTCTATTGGACTAACAGTACTAAATGCTAAACTAAAATCACAAAACAACATTCTCACATAACAGTTGTTACTATCCAAATAAGCCAGGACACAGTGAAGGGCAGCGGTAGTAGTTTTTCTTTGCTAATCTATTAAGACGATAGGCAAACTCAAGGGGGTCCAGTGTAGAAGGCAAACAATTTTAAATGTGTAAGAACTTCTCAAAGCACTTAGCTACATAATGACATAATGTCTTGAAATATGGATAATATAAAAATATTCGTCAATACATCATCCAACCGTTTTGCAAAAGCCCTTTACTAGACCCTGTATGCTTGTCCTAATCAAAATGAGCATAGAAGTGTTTTAATCTGTCAGGAAGAGAAACATCAAATAATAACAAAAGGAGGAATCCGCACTCTGGGTCTGGTGCATCCAAATCTGGGGCTGGCTAACCCCACTCCAATCGTAAAACAATAAATATAGTCCAGACACTCAGGATCACATATGCAGCAGTTTTATTGGAGCAAATAACGTTTCGATCTCAACTAAGATCTTTTTCAAGGAAGAGAAACATCGTCATTGTCAAGTTGAGAGCCAGATGATCTATAATCAGTCAGAATTTGAATTCCGTGGAACATCCGGTGAAGATCATTGTTCACAAAAGGTCTTTTTAATTCCCTTTCTCAGGTTTGCTCTGGCTAAACTATAAGCATCTTGACCACTACATCTAAAAGCAGCATCCTGCTCATATAATAAGGATCTAACTTCTTTGTTTACGATTTATAGTTTGGAAATATTTTTTTCGATCTTTGACGATGTTACTGTCTCAACCTAGTTATTAACATAATCCAGAACAGTATTGGTATATAAATCATGTTCAGTGTGTGAATCCACAGTAGCCTGTGCACGAAGACCTGTCCAATCAGTGTATTGAAATTGATGCCGTAATAATGCATCCGAACCCTCTTGACAAACTTTCACTGTCCTTACAGATGGCTTCACTCTTTTTTATAAGTGGAATATATTTCGTCAACAAAAGAAGTGATATGTGATCTGATTTCCCAGAATGGGGAAGGGAAATAGCTTTATCAGCCCCTTCAATATTCATATAAATCCGATCCAAAATATTATTTCCTCTAGATAGAAAACATTAATGTAAAATGGCATTAGTATGTGTCTATAGATTTTCTGGGATATAAAAAATGAAGACAGAAAATAAAATACAGATTTTATACAATTTACCAGACTACATCGAGCGTGACAATCTGCTGTTTCACAAGTAAACCTTTCCATCCACAGGCCAAATAAAATGATGTAAACAAATCATACAATTACAAAAATTATGCAACCAGATGTTTCAACATGATATACTGCTTGCATTTCCACTTCAAGATATCATTAAACAAGCTTTTAAAGGGCAAACTTCATCATAGAACACCGCAGGTTTAAATCTTAAATGAGTAAAATAAAGCTCAGTGAGGGTGCTATTTTTAAAATGAACTATAATTATAAACACTGATACTTCCTGAATGGAAATTTTAAAGCCTCACAAGTCTACTGTTAGTGGTTCAGTTCCTGTTATGATCAAATGGGAGTTATGCATTCCGGTTTTATGTGGCTGCATGGCTACGCCAACAGAGCACATGATGGCACATTTTTCATCTATTTAAATATCCTCTGAATTTACATCTGAATAGCCTCTATTTATTCAGAGCCTTGCTCTTAGAGATTGTGCTGGTGGTCCCATGACATGTCCCTTTGCAAACTTTGCATATCTTTTATTGTAGGGATGTACTTTCAAAATCAGAGGATGCAAATTCAGATCTTATGTATTCCAAATAATTATTTTTCTATTTGTCACAAGAGTTGCAAAACTGTATGATTTTTTGGGGATTATTTAGTAGAATTTGAAAAAAAATATCTGAACTGCCAAAACATGCACATTTTTTTTTTTTCTGTTACTGCATATGAAACTGAACATTTACCACGGGTTAGAAAATATAAATTTTTTTCAGAACCATTTGTTTGAAGTTTTCAGATTTGTAAACAGAAGGATCAAGCTAACTCAGGTGAGACCGGATAGGAGAGCTGAAGTGTAAGAAGCTAAATCACTCAGGATGCTACAGCTGAATTTAACAACCTGGGAAAAGGGAATGTCTCCCGATAACTTTCAACTTATATTTACTTTTTCCATCTTTAACTTGTGATATTCCTATATACCATTGAAGTGTATGTGGTAGTGATAGGGGAAAATAAAAATAGCTGCAACTAATTTAGAGTTTTTATAAGAATGCATAAATATGGATTAATCGAATATATATAACGTATAACATTTTACCAATATGTGCACACATTCAGGGCTATACACTAAAGTGAGAATTGTCAGAATTCAAAGTCAATTTTAAATGTAAGTTCAAGATAGCTGGGTTGGAAACATCCTCTGAGTCAGCAATGCTACCAGTTTTTGCCTTGATTTAACAGGGTTATTCACTAAAGAGAGAATTGAACGTGAATTACAAATTTAGGGTAAAAAACAGCTGAAGTTGAAATTTCTCTAAGTCAGCTTTGCTTATAGTTCAGCTACTCAGAACTAAACTTGCAATTGACTTTTAATTCACTTTGAATTCTCAGTTTAGTGAATAAGCCTGTAAATGTTGAAATCCACTCTTAATTTAGTAAATAACCTCGATTGACCAAAATATTATAAATACTATTGTTGTGTTCTTTATCCATACCAGCTTCTTAAATATTTAGATTCCGAGTTTAACTTCTCTTTAAGGAGATTGTCATTTATTAAGGGTGTCTTTTCTGTGCATAATTTCTAGAAACTATTTGCTTCGAAACCACCTATGTAATTCAAAATTCTTCACTGTTAAATGTTACTAAGTACTACATTACTTCTCATTTCTAAGATTACCTTAGAAGCGCTGCTACATTGAGCTAAATCTATTGCATTAGTTTTCATTCTTAACATGTCATGTAACAAACAATGTTAATGTTAAAAAAAATGATTTTGCAATGAACATAAAGAGTGAGTACTGTTTTCAAATAGAGATGCTGACATTTTCAAATGATAATACATTAAATTTGAATCAAGAATATGCACATCCTTGGAAGACTGAATAAATATATATGCCTGCCACATACTAATGACTATTTACATAGTTTTCAGAGTCATTATTTACATAAATAAGATAGTGACTAATAAATTCTTCAATAATCCTTAACCGTTTTACCGTTTTAGCTCATTTTCTACGATTATCTCAGGCTGTTGACAGTGCAACTGAAGTGACCCTCCATTTAATGGAGCAGGATTACCCAGACCCCATGGCAAACAATCTCTTATTATATACATGGCATAATTTCCATAGAACATTCAAAGGATCTTTGTCTTCTTTGACACTTGGCTCTCGTTTAAATTTCAAACCTAAATTTCCCCAGGTATTTAATAAGTTTTTAGCGAAAAATCGCATGTAATATAAATTGCTAACTAAAATTGGTATTCTCTACGTTATGCACAGATCTACATAAATACTGTATAGATGAAAGTCTGCGTCTGCAATTTTATTTCTCTGGTGGACTTCATATATTTGACAGCATTACAGGAATATTGAAATAATGTGTTCACTTATTGCATGAAATGTTTGTGGAAAAGTTGGCATTGTGAAAATTTTAGTATTCAGTGATGATGTATTATGGAAATTACACTCGTGCACTTGTATTTAATAATTTATTTATAGAACACTCATCATGGCAATTAATAGACTTGGAGATACATTTAGGACCAAAACTGCAGTTCAGCCAAATTCAGGGTGATCAGTTGTTTGGAAGAATTTACGATATCTAACCACCAAGTAATAGAATATGCTTACTTGCTAATGCAATGGACAAGTGGCGGCTTTTTTTTTTTTAGGGGGGGGGGAGGGGCATAATGCAAATAAGCAGTTTTGTTTATATCCTATCCAATCAAGATGTAGCAAAATAAAAAAAGATGATTGATAATTAGGGTACAGCCACTAAATGTTTATTTTATACACAGATCAAGTGAATTGGCCGATAGAGGGGAAAAGGGAGGATAAATAAACCAACTATACTTCCAATGATGGTTCTTGTAGACACTTTGACTTCAGCTTTTGACAGAAACAGACCAGCATTGATCCTGTGTGTTTTTATCCTTGCTGTGCATGTGTTAGAGTGAGACATATCCTGGGCCATTGAATCTAGTGTGAGACTAGCTTTATGCTGTATATAGAAGCTAGCACTTCCAGGAACACTAGAAAAAACTTTGAGTTGGAGATATGAGATAAGCACTTGACAGGCATTTTGTCAATCATTCTAGTATGAAACTGTTTTACCAATACACAGTTGTTTAAAGGGACACTATAGTCAGCTCAATGAAGTGGTCTGGGTGCCAGGTCCCTCAGGTCCCTCAGGTTTTAACCCTTCACATGTCAGCCTAGCAGTTTCAGAGAAATCTTCCTGACAGCCGTTAAAGGCGCATCTGCGACGATGGATGCGAAATTCACATCCAACGTGCAGAATGTCCATAGGAAAGCATTGAGAAATGCTTTCCTATAAATAGTATGATTGCGCATGCGCATTCCGCTCCACTCAGGAGCTGACGTCGGCGGGGAAGGAGAGGTCACCAGCGCCGAGGGAGTCTGGCGCTGGATAAAGGTAAGCCGCTCAGGGCACTATAGTGCCAGGAAAACAGCTTTGTTTTCGTGATACTATTGTGATCCTTTAAGGTTATTTTTTTTTTCTCAACTGTTTGAAGGAAAGAAAATCCATCTTTTGGGACTGTGGTCAGGAAATAAAATGACCTTTAGTGTAATGTTTTCACAGTTGAATAGTTAGAAATAGTATCAGAGAAATTCTGTAAATTAAGTAACTCTATTATTGTCAGGGTACCTGAGGCCTCTACCTCTAAGGGAGGTAGAGACTTGGTGGTGTATCCGTCCAGGCGAGCTGTCTCCTCCGTTCCTCGCGGTTCATCCAGTCACTTAAACACCGGCCGCGAGGAATCCACGTCCTTTTCTAGCAGGACGCTCAATACGTGACGTCATGACGCTAGCACGAGTAATCTGTCACTCAAGTGTCCGATATCCAATCGGTACTTTTCAGAGGCGTGATTTCCATCCAGAACCAGGGTATTTAAGCTTACTCCTTACTTCAGCTCATTGCCCTGTCGTGGTTCTAGCTTGTCTAGTCACTCAGTGCTCTGGTATTCTAGTTTGCTCTATTGGTTTTGACTCGGCTCGTTGTACTTCCCTGTTTCTCTGTTATCCCTTGACCCGGCTTGTCTCTCGCTTATCTGTCTTCTCGTTTCCTCGACCTCGGCTTGCCTCTGACTATTCTTTACTCTCGGTACGTTAGTCCGGCCATTCTAAGGCCCGGTATACGTACCTTTCCACTCTTTGTACTCTGCGTGTTGGATCCCTGTCCCGATCCTGACAATTATGAAGAAGTTAATGTTGATTTAGCAGCATCTGCATTAGGGCCCAGGTTGTTACTCCCTATAAAAGGAACAGGAGAAATGGGAGAAAACTCATAATTAAGGAGTTGTTTAAAAGTAGCCACTTTTAAGTAGGCTACTGTAAAATATGGGTTCACAACAAGGAACTTCTTTGGAGAACTACAAAATTGTGGATGGATGTTGGTATTTTTTGTTATTTAGTAAATCGTTTTAACTAAAAAGCATTGTTTTCTTTTTCCCTGTGTGCTGCTGCTGCTTAGTTATTTAGGGGAGTGTGCATAACTCTTTGGCAGGGGTAAGGGAGCAACTTCTCTGGAAGCTGGTATTGGAGATCATGAGGAGCAGATTGCAACATTGAAACAGATTGACAACCTTGGAAGGGGTCTGCTGCTCAGAGAGCAGAGTTAGTTGGGAACCTCTATTGTTTTGGGAGGATTTAAGACAGCAAGCAAACAGGCAGGTAGTTAGGTTACAATTAAACGTAGTAGCACGGGAGAGGAAAAAGGAAAGATTTAGGTAATCCTGACTTTGTGCAACTAAACTTGTTGTGAAGTGAAGCCCATGTGAGGATGTTGGGAGCATCAGCTTAGGAGTAGCTGTACTGGAGGAAGCTGTTTCTTCTAACAGCCAAGAGGGGTTGGGAAAGTAATAAAGTCTAGACAGGTTTTGGTCGTAGGAGACTCTATTATTAAGAGAGTAGATAGGGTAATCTACTGCTCTAATCGTCTCAACCGGACAGTTTGCTGTCTCCCACGGGCTCAGGTCCTGGCTCTCATGGTCCATATTGGCACCAGTTGCAAAATCAGAAGAAAATGGATGGTCCTAAAGAATGAGTTCAGGGAATTTGGAAGTAAACTGAAGAACAGGAACTCGAACGTAGTATTTTCAGAAATATTACCTGTGCCAACACTACAGTAGAAAATCAGCAGGAAATTAGGGAGATTAATGGTGGCTAAAGTCATGGTGCAGGAAGGAGGGTTTTGCTTTAGATCACTGGGCCGATTTTATGATTGAATACAATCTTCATAGCCAATGTGGATTGCCAATGTGGATTGCACCTAAACTGAAGTGGGTCTGCTGTGCTGAGGAACAGGATGGCTAGAAGTTTGGAATAGATTTTAAACTAGTGGTAAGGGGTAGGGACACAGAAATCTACAAAATGGAAGTAGGACAGAAAGAAGATGGGCTTTAGCTCAGCACAAGAGAACAGAGTAGATATGTAATAGAAATAAAAATTCACAAGAGACTCATGATAATATTAAATATATTCTTACTAATGCAACCTAAATAACAAGTGGGAGAACTCGAGGCAATAGCAAATACTAACAGTATGATATAATAAGCATAACTGAAACATCGAATAAGACACATAATTGGGTAGTTAACATAAATGGCTAAACATTATTTATGAAGGAAAGAAAAAAATCAGGAAATATGGTAGGGTATGTTTGTATGTCAACCATAAGTTAAAGCTAAACATTAAGCAAGTGGAATGTAACGAGGAAAATGGGGAAGCTTTACGGGTTTATATCTGCTTGGGACAAAGGAAGGAACATTAGTTATTGGTTGGGATGTGTTATAAAACCAACTAATGTTGATATTGATGAGGAAGAACATCTGCAAGAGCAAATTGGGAAAGCTTACACCTGGGTAACACATTAATTATTGTAGATTTTAATTACCAGGGAATAAATTGGGATAGTGGGACTAGTAGTTCAGCAAGGTGACTCAAATTTTGAAACTTGTTAAATGACACCTTCATATCACAACAGGTACAAGCACCAACTTAAAAGGACACCTGTCTGGATATGGTTATAACAAATAATGTTGATATATATTTTGACAAGCATTCAAGTGGGAGAGCACTTGGGAAATAGTGATCACAATATGTCATCTTTTGAAAAAACTTCAAAAAAGCAAATGTGCATGGGTACACTAAAACATATAATGCAAAAAATGCCAATTTCAATAAGATTTACAGCTTTACAGCTTTACAACACATTGACTGGCATATACTGTACAAAAAATATTAGAAAGGTACAGTTTTTAGTATGTACCATTGGGTAATAAATATAAAAGAAACAAAATGAAACCAATGCTTAGTGGGAAGGTAAACTAAGAAATATAAAATAAGAAAAGGGCATTTCAGGCATTTAATTCAGAAGCATCCTATGCAATAAAACGATTAAATGGGCTAAATGAGAAAACGAGAAAGTGATAGCCAAAGAGAGGAAAACCACCCACAAACATTTTTAAGTACATAAATTCTAAAAATACAAAAAATTAAAGTATAGTTACACTGAAAACATAGATTGGTGTGTTAGTTAATGAAGACCAGGAAGCAGCAGAAATGTGTTATAACTATTTTTACTCAATATATATTAAGGAGGAACCTATGGCAAGATATATGCAAATGATTGCTGCAAAAAACAACTCAAGACAAGGTTCTGCAGCAACTAAAAAAGTTAATGTAAACACAGCTCTTGGGCCTGATGGTATTCACCCTCGAGTACATAAGTAGCTGTGAAGTGTGGAAATAAGTTAATCGTTTTTAAGAATGATTTTCTTTCCGGGATTGTACCTCAGGATTAGAGGAAAGCAGATGTGATTGCTTTATTCATAAAGGGTTCCAAATGTTTGCCTGGAAATTATAGACCTGTGAGCTTATCTTGTGTGACTGGGAAAAAAATTAGGGTTACTAAGGGATACATATTCAGGAATTCATTGGGAATAACATTATTATTAGCAAGAATCAGCATGGGTTTATGAAACATAGGTCATATCAAACTAACTAAATTGCACTCTATGAAGAAGTAATCAGAAGTATAGTCCAGGGTGTTGCAGTGGATGTCATCTACTTGGATTTTGCCAAGGCATTTGATATGGTTCCTCACAATAGGTTAGTTTTCAAACTAAAAGAAATTGGTCTAGATAAAAAAAATTAAACACTCCCGCTATGTGAACTTCTGCATCGGACCCAGTAACTCACGAGTATGGAGATGTAAGATCTCTGTGTTGTGATTGGGTAATCCTGATAGTGTCGGCAGGGTCCCCTCTGTTGTTCTCAGTGCCTGGTGTGCCTCAAAGCCAGGCTGCAGTTTGCCACGAGACTGTGAGGGTCTACTGACCACAGTTGCCATGATAGGCTTCACACTTCTCCATCTCTCTGATCAATTTGGGCAATCCAGCTCACTCTAAAGCTCATGTTGAATCCCAACTTTGAGGTAGGTTGGGCCCGGGTGAACCCATATTGGTGCCCCCAGAATCCAGGAAGCCGATTTTAAGTTACCTCTGTTCCCCGAAGAGCCCCGTGGAACCAACACCAATAAGGGTTCCCGACAAAGATGGCCCCTCAGACTGGCTGGTTTAGGAGATTCCTCCGTGGTCTTCAGTCCAAACTCATGCAGGGGACTTAGAAGCAAGTCGTGGCAGGACATCTGAAGTTTTAGGGTGCAAGTGAGCCTCCAACTTCTCCCAAAAGGAGAAGAAGGTCCAATCAGAACTCCAAATCTGATCTCTCACAGCAAGAGTTGAGGGAGCAGGCAGCATCCACCATCTTGTAGGCATTGCTGCTACTTGACTTGAGCTTCAGCGATAGCACCACACTCTTACCATGCTGAGTGGGAGCCTCCCAAGGGTAGACCAGGATAACCCTTGCCGGTCCAGAGGAGGAAGGAACAGGGCCCAGATTCAGGTTTTCAGATTTTTGTGGCAGTGGGAGAGCAGCTGCCTCCCCCGCGCCGTCCAGACTTGTATGCCGCACAATACGTTTGTACTGCATGAAAGGTTGCTTGTAAGGTACGGTTGTGTGCACCTCAGTGTCACTTCTCGCTTAATGGTCTTTGTGTGGTGAATTATTGCCATTGTTAAGCGGAATTCTGCGGTATTTGCCATATAGAACAGGAGCTGCAGAAGCTGGTGTCCCCTAGGCTCTGTGGTTAGGCCCTGTCCCCTGACTACTTCTATATAACATATTTAGTATTGATCTTGAAATAGACATTAAAAGTCATGTTTTAGTGTTTGCAGATGGCACAAAACTCTGTAAAATAATGTAATGTGAGCAGGATATTATTGCAGAAGGATTTAAATAGGTTGGGGGATGGTGCACTCAAGTGACAGATGCAATTTAATGTAGATAAATGCAAAGTTATTCACTGCAGGTTAAACAATGCATAAGCACCCTAAATGGCATTGAATTAGGGATATCAACAAACAATAAGGATTTGGGAATTGTTACAGATAACAAACTAGGCATCAATGTTCAATAACACTTTGAATATGCTGTGCAATTTTAGGCACCTGTTCTAAAGAAAGATATTATGGCACAGAAAAAGCGCAGAGGCTTTTGACTTTTTTTTTTGGATCACAAAAACAGATGTGAGAAGGTTGTACTTGTAACTCTGAAACTATGTAAGGATTAGACATCTTATTTATACAAGGCCATCCCGCCAGATCATGGTTAAATAATAATTTGTTGCGTGGTGCTGCCTATATCTCCTATATCTCGTCTGACCTCCCTTCCACTCACGTAGTGACAAAGACCTGGTTACAGGTCAAAACGTTGCAGATCCAATACAAATTGTCTTGAACATATCACAGTGAGTGCCTGAGATTTTTTCCATTTATAAAGAATGTATGGGGGTTGCTGACCCATGCTCAGTGCACCCTGTGTTAATTTTTGCTAATTTTTGATAACTTTTTTTCTCCATAATAAAAATCACTGACATGCCAACAAGCATGTCTGTGAAGGTGCAGGCTTTGCTGAAACACCCAAAAGGCTTATTCTGATACTGATAGTTTTGAAATAAGATGATCTGTTGCGATGATGTCCATGTAGTTTGCAATGGTAAAACGTTTAGTTTAGTTTTAGCTGCAAATTAATATCCATCCATCCATATTAAGCTAATTAAAACCACTTTTTAATTATAGTTGCCAATATCACAAAAAGGAAAACAAAATGGAAAAAAAAAATTCCCATGCTATGTAAGTTTGATAGGTATATATCTGGCTAGCACAGAACCCAGATGGCCTGGAATGCTTGTCTATAGTGGGGAAGTCTGGCCATTGCAGGACCCAGATGGCATGAAAAACATTTGTGAGATAATGGCATCTTGCCGCTTAGCTGGTTGCCTTTACAGGCATGCTGATGGCTTTGGCATTTATTCCTTCTTACTATACTAGTTACGTTGCTGTAGGGCTGCATGAATTGTCTAATCTTCTGAAACGCCTTTTGCCTTTGGCTCAACTTTGATCTAGAGGACTTCTGTCCACAATCTGTTCCTACAAAAGTTTTCTTGTGATCTTGGAATTGTTCTTCTAAAGAAAAAATAACATTTTGTTTTTATGTTAAATCAAACAATCATTACCTCTTTAGATGAATCAAGGTTGCAATTCCTTGATATTTTTTGCTGTGTTAAATCAACGTACCAACACAATAAACATTACTGCTTGCAAGAAAGGTTTAATACAGAAATCAACACTGGTTAACTATTTTACCACAAAAAATCAGTTATTTATTTCATACATTGAAACTAAAGGCAAATCTATTGGAGCTGTGGAGAATATTATAATGTTTAGCTGTAGTCATGTCTGATTTGAAATATATTACATGTAATACAGCTATTAGCAGGGATTTATTCATGATCTTTTTTCGACAGATATTTAATGCCATTTTGGTAATTTTTAGGGGTGCATAGTATAACAGCAGGGTTGGAGTAGGCAGGCGACATGTTTAATGCTTTATTAAACTTAAATAAAATTGTGAACAGAAAAATGTACAATGTTTCAATTCACTTTTTTTGTTTGAGGCTTTTTAGGAATAAAGGCAGTTTTTTTCTTTACACATTAAAACCACTGACAGATGAAGTGAATAACATTGATTATATTGTCACAATGTTCCTGGTATGCAGTGGTTAGTACCTACCAAAAATGGTTCAAGTAAGGATAACCTGTGAACTGGTGTCAAGTCATGGGCGATCAAGGCTTAATGATGCATGTGTAGAGTGAAGGCTAGCCTGTCTGATCCAATCACACAGAAGAGCTACTGTAGCTCAAATTGCTGAAAAACGTAATGCTGGCCATGATAGAAAGATGTCCGAACACACAGTGCATCACAGTTTGCTGTGTATGGTGCTAAGTAGCCACAAAACGGACAGAGTGCCCATGATGGTCCCTGTCCACTGCCAAAAGTGCCTTCAATGGGGACGTAAGTGTCATAACTGAACCATGGAACAATGGAAGAAGGTTACCTAGTCTGATGAATCACATTTTCTTTTAGATCAGGTGCATGGCTGAGTGCTTGTGCATCATTTACATGGGGTTGAGATGGCAGCAGGATGGTAAGAAGGCAGGCCAGTGGATGCATTTTTATGCTCTGTCCAATGTTCTGCTGGGAATCCTTGAGTCCTGGCATTCATGTTGATGTTACTTTGACATGCATCATCTACCTAGAGATTGTTGTACGTAACCCCATTCATGGCAATGGTGTTCCCTGATGGCAGAGGCCTCTTTCAGCAGGATAATGTATCCTTCCTCACTGCAAATATTGTTCAGGAATGGTTTGAGGAACATGACTAAGAGTTCAAGGTGTTGCCTTGGCTTTAAAGTTTCCCAGTTCTCAATCCAATTGAGCATCTGTGGGATGTGCTGGAACATCAAATCCCATTCAAGGAGGCCCCACCTTGCAACTTGCAGAAGTTAAATGATCTGCTGCTAATGTCTCTGTGCCAGATACCACAGGACATGTTCATAGGTATTGTGGAATCCATGCCCAACACATCACATCTGTTTCAACAGCATGAGGGTGACCTACCCTGTATTAGACATGTGGTTTTAATGTTGTGGCTAATCAGTATAAATAAATAGATAAAACCTCATATGTGCAATTTAAACACAGCTTATGCAATAGTTGAATAACACACATGTTGGCACAATTGAAGAAGTCCTTCAAAACCCATCACTTGAAAAAAACCTATGACCTCTTAAAGGGTCACCCTCAACTCTCACCTTTAAATTTTGCTTCTTCCCAGCTTGTCACTTGGTTGCTATTCCCTACACTGCCCTTACAATTGTGTTGTACCCCACTCTTCTAGACTGTAAACTCCTTCAAGAACTGATCACTGTATTGAGGGCATTTGATCAACATTCATAGAGGGAAAGGAATGGGGGAGACAGTCTTTACTTTGAAATAAAGATTCTTGCTTTTAGCCAGGAAATTATATTTACTATAGTTGGATATTTTGACAATTTACAGTAATACTTTGTCTTCTGCCAGAATAATAAAGATAAATGCTTATAATTTTTATGTACATATTTTGCTGCTGAGTTTATCAAAAAGTGTTTTTGAAACCTGCATGGTATAGTGAACAGTTAGCATTTAATACATAATACTTCATACAATTTTTGGAATGCATAGGAAAATACATTTATGTAAATATGCTGGATTTTATTTTTATATTCCCCTACATCAATTTATATAAAAAGGCTATTGTGTTGTCATTCCATGTGTCTACTATGCATTCCTGTCTTCATATAAATGTTGGTGACAGTGAAAGGGGTTAAATATTTGTATTCATTCATTAAAAAAAATACATTCAAGCCCTCGCTAAATACTAATCTAGCAACCTTAGTATCAAACCTACCCTTGAGAAAGTTCAGTGAGAGGAACGAAACGCGTAGACATATCAGACGAATCAGCTGTTTCCTGCTCTCCAGTAGATTTCCAGAGACTGTGCCACTATTTACCACGGTCTTTTTTGAAGATTCCGACAGCGGTAGCTATTCAGCTGACATCCAGCCTGAGACCACTTGTCAGTTCACTAGTAATATACTACAACTGAGCGTCCAGCAACGACTATCTGCCTTCACTGAAACAACCAGTTCCTTTTTCAGTTTCCATCACTTGTTTTTTTACCTCAGGTGGGGGCCCACACTGAGGTCAGGTACTTTTTTAACAGATAGTCACAATTGTGGATCTGCATATTTAAACCGCAGATCTGTTTATTAGCACTCATTCTGGTATTTAGTGTATTTCTTGTGATCCTATAATCAATACAGCACTGCTGACTAGACTTATTATTGTTGTGTGTAAAGTATTGGTTTTCATACCACTGTCTTTTTTAAAACTGTTATGAATGAACACAACATTTAGGTGTTTTATATTTGTTATTATTTATTTATTAATAAAATATTTTACCCAGAAAGATACATTGAGATTTCTCTAATTTTCAAGTATGTCCTGGGTCCACAAATCATTGCATTGTTACATTAGGGTACAATAAAACACAAAAACAATATTAATACACAATATATACAAAATTTAACATAGAACAGGTAGGACACATATAATCAACCATAACACGTGCATTCTGTTTTGATGTATGTACAGAGGGATCTCTTAAAGGACTTTAGGCTTGGGGAAGATTTTAAAGTGAGCGGGAGGTCGTTCCACAATTGCGGCGCTCTGTAGGAGAAGGAGGATCGGGCAGCTTTCTTTTTGAATTGAGGTAGACTAAATTAATTTCTGGTACTGGATCGGAGGTTTTAGGAGGTGGGTACAGCCAGTTAGAGCATTCTGCTCAGGTAGGGTGGGAGCTTCCCAGAAAAGCTCTTAACCACAAGGCTGGACAGATGAAGCCCTTTATCCTTATTATCTAGCACAACCTGCTGCCACAGTGTGCTGTGAATGTGGTATTTAACATCTGCCTACATATAACTATCAGGATTCACTTGCATATGAGAATTGTCTCTATATAGAGACTGAGTGTTGTTTGAGAGGAGTAAGGATTTCAGTAGAATTTCACTATTCCATGTGCTGATTTTATTTCCTATTAACCCCTTAAGGACGTAGGACGGTTCAGGACCGTCATCGGCATTTTTTCATTGCGGACCGACGACGGTCCTGAACCGTCCTAAATTTAAAATGTACTTACCCGATCGCCGTCGTTCCCCCGGCGGCGATCGGCGGTGCTCCCGTTGTGGGGAGACTGCCTGCAGCCCAGACAGTCTCCCCATGGCGAATTAGGACCCCTGTGGCCATGTGATCGTCCAACAGGGCGACCACATGGTCACAATAGGTGTCCATGTGTCTGCCTGCAGGGGGACTGTCTGTGCTGACAGGCAGTCTCCCTGCCAGTGTAAAATAAAAAAAAAAATTAAAGTTATAGTTAATAAAAAAAAAAATATTATTATATATGTGTATATATATGATATATAGACATATATTATACCTATATAATATATGTCTATATATCATATATATAATGTCATGCTAAGTGTATTTTTATATGAATATGTACATATATTAATATAAAAATACACTTATAATTAAATTACACACGTATATATATAATATATATAATAACTATATATATTGTATATATATATTATTATAAAATACAAATAATAAGTAATTTAAATTAAATTAAACATGTAAAAATAATAATATTTTTTTTTTAAAAATTATATATCTATACGAAATTTTATTTTAACTGTATTTTGATATTAATGTATATATATTTATATCAAAATACACTTAGAATGAAATTGTATATATATCTATGTATATATAAATAAATAAAAGGATACGAACTATTCATATGTCCATATACAAAATTACATAAATAATTATATAAATATACACGTAGACTTCAAATATATAAATATGCATATATATTTAAATTCTACGTGCGTATTTATGTAATATTTTTACATAATTAAGTTATTTTATTGATTGCAATTTAAGGGACCTGCCTGCCAACCCAGGCCGAAAGTCCAGAGAATTTAATTTGCTATCACTGTATTTTACCCTGTAACGTTCTATGACACCCTAAAACCTGTACATGGGGGGTACTGTTTTACTCGGGAGACTTCGCTGAACACAAATATTAGTGATTCAAAACAGTAAAACATATCACAGCGATGATATTGTCAGTGAAAGTGACTTTTTTTGCATTTTTCACACACAAACAGCACTTTTACTGATGATATAATTGTTGTGATACATTTCCCAGTTTTGAAACACTAATATTTGTGTTCAGCAAAGTCTCCTGAGTATAACAGTACCCCCCATGTACAGGTTTTATAGCGTTTTTGAAAGTTACGGGGTCAAATATATGGGTCAAATATTTTTACATTGAAAATGGCCAGGTTGGTTACGTTGCCTTTGAGAGCGTATGGTAGCCCAGGAATTATAATTACCCCCATGATGGCATACCATTTGCAAAAGAAGACAACCCAAGGTATTGCAAATGGGGTATGTCCAGTCTTTTTTAGTAACCACTTAGTCACAAACACTGGCCAAAATTAGTGTTCAATTTAGTTTTTTACTTTTTTCACACACAAACAAATATGAACGCTAACTTTGGCCAGTGTTTGCGACTAACTGGCTACTGAAAAAGTCTGGACATACCCCATATTGAATACCCTGGGTTGTCTACTTTAAAAAAAATATGTACATGTGGGGTGTTATTCAGCGATTTATGACAGATAATAGTGTTACAATGTCACTATTGATACATTTTAAAAATGTATGTTTTGAAACCGCAATATCCTACTTGTACTTATAGCCCTATAACATGCAAAAAAATAGCAAAAAGCATGTAAACACTAGGTATTTTTAAACTCAGGACAAAATTTGAATCTATTTAGCAGTTTTTTTCATTCGCTTTTGCAGATGAGTAAAAGATTTTTCACATAAAAGTAAAAAAACATGTATTTTTTTCAATTTTTCATCATATTTTTTCATTTTTAAAAAATTAAATTACATGAGATTATATAAATAATGGTATGTAAAGAAAGCCCCTTTTGTCCTGAAAAAAACAATATATAATTTGTATGGGAACAGTAAATGAGAGAGCGGAAAATTACAGCTAAACACAAACACCACAAAAGTGTAAAAAGATGCCTGGTCGCAAATGTACAACATCGCAAAAACAGTCCGGTCCTTAAGGGGTTAAAGATGTATCTGTTTCTTTATAGAACCAGTTTTGTTTTGTACACAATTTAGGAGCGCACATACTACATCCTTTATATTTTGAGTTTCTTCTTTTTAAGTCGCTTGTATCTGTATGTAGCTGCCCACATTATGTTATTGTTATAGTTACCAGTGGTTTATTCCTTTACTTTTGTTCTACCATACCACACTACCGCTAGCATATAAACTAATCGAGCAGGGCCCACAACCCCACTGTTCCTGTGCATCCACATTGTCTTGTTTCAACTACGTGTCTGTCAGTTCACCCATTGTACACCTCTGCAAAATCTCTTGGCTCTTTATAAAAAATAATATAGTCAATGTCATGTGACACACTGAGAGTGTTCAGATACCTCGGAGCAGGAACAGATACATTTACACTTTCTATTATATATTATGTACTATTATATATGATATATCACTATTATTATATATCACTAAATGACCAGTGTGTTTATGCAAATGATATTATATCAGATGTTATAGGTGTGAATAACTACAGTATCATGTTCTGTTTTAAAAGATGGTAATGTGAGCATTTGCAGGCTCAGTTATCTTAATTAATTCTATTCATTTAGTTAACTAAAGACGATCTTCATTTCAGCGTGTAAAATTACCTTCCAAGTAAATGTCACGAGGAGGGAAATATTGTCCCTTGTTTTCCCATGGTGTGCCATCTCTATTAGACTTTGTCAACTGTGTCAGTTTGAAATCTTTAACCAGCCATTACTGAAAAGCATATGTTAATTGTGGCAAAGATCATGAGCAGGTCAATTAGAATGCTAAGTTTAAAACCAAATGAAACATTCCGCTGGAGGGAGAATTCAGGGCAGGTGTTGGACAGCATGGAGTACTGCCCTGGCAGAAGCATCAAGCATCTTGGGCAGAGCTCATTTAACGTTGTGATTCAGTAAATTAGCATTTCACATTCGTTCCTAATAGACAATCTAGTGAGTTTTTGTTAATGAGCATTCTGATTAGGCGAGCCATAATAATTGGTAATTAGCAGGCCAGGCTCATCTTTGGCCTTTTGACAGTACAACTATACTGTCACATTTATTTTATGGAATAGGGAGCAAAGTGGTTTTCTTCTAATTATATGCTTCTATTTATTTATTTTGCACTTTTTAAAGTATGTTTTTCCTTTCTTCTATGTGACAAAATTATTGTCTTGCTCTTTAAAAATTTATAATGAGATGTGAATCTTTTTGTATTTTTTTTAAGTAACAAAGTTCAAAACATATTTTAATATATAACTAGCTGTATTATATGATATATATTATATAATATCTAAATAAGCAGAGTGAGCAGATATCACAACTAGATTCAAAGAGCTGGTAATGTCAGTGTAATCTTATATGTACTAGCATTTCAGCACCCAAGGGATCTTGGATATTTGTTTTGGTCCAAACTGCAATTCATCTGAATTTTGTGGATCGGGTGATTGTTTAGTGACTGTCCCCTAGAGCAGGGGTTCCCAACCCAGTCCTTAAGTACCCACTACCTGTCCAGAATTTAGGGATTACCCAATTGTGTCTAAAGTGCTCTTTTTTCCTTTTTCTAAAAACACCTTAAACACAACTGGTTAATCCCTAAATCCTGGACTGTTAGCAGGTACTTGAGGACTGGGTTGGGAACCACTGCCCTAGAGACTAGTGGACAGTCACTAAATTTTGTTCACATATCAAGCGAGAAGAGAGCAATAGAGTAAAAAAAAGGAAGAGCGGTAACTGAGAAATCTCTCTATATATATTATATTTTTAATAAATATAGAATTTATAAATATAGATTTGTTTTACTGCTCCTCCTGTTTTTCCCTATAGTTGTTACTTTTTCTCACTTGATTTGTGAACCTATCAGTGTAATGCAAAATAAACATATAATGTTATTTTAAACACTATTAAACACTATTTTGGTTTTGATTAAAGTCTTTCCAACCATTTTAGTTTTGAATTCACTAGATGTCTTATAGTTCTGTTAATGTGCCCAACTCATCTTTTAATAGATTGTGATTGCTTAAACTTAACTTACAGAGCAATTTATTAATGTACCAATAGTATTATCGAAAAGTATCAGAACGGTGGGATTGTGATTGTTTTGACATCATTAACAAACTTTCATATGTTGTTAAATATCAATTTATATATTGTTATGCACAATAAACACTGCTAATAAACTAATCTTTCTCATTATACCAATTAATTCATATCTTACATCTCTGTCACGCCTTACTTGGATTCTGCAATTTATTGATGACATAATCTTTGATAAATTGTCTTGAAAATATTGACAACAAAAAGCTGTTGTAAAATGCTATTTTGTTTTACTATTTGCCCATTTGGAACATTAGCAACCAGCAGACGTATAGTTAATAAAGCCTATGGGGTCAATATGATCCTCACGTTAGTACAATGGAGATTTGAAAATTCCCTTCCCTACTGGCCATGCTCCGATTTTGGGTAATAGTGAGTTGCCGATAAATAGAGAGTCAGTGCCCCTCCAATGTCCCAACAGTGGGGTTCTAATCAAAATAAAAGTGTGAGCGGACATAGTGTATTTCCTTGCCCACACCCATGGGTAATGGGTGCGGGCTGTAATTTTAATGAATGGGGAACTTTGTGTGTACCCCAACCCGCACCCATAGCCAGTGGATGGGGGCTCTAATATGAAAATAAGTTGGGGGCTTACTATCCCCCCCAAGCACCCAACCATGGGTAGAAGGTGTGGGCTCTAATATTAATAATAAGTGGGGAGACCTAATTCCTCTGCACCCATAGGCAGTAAGTAGGCACTCTAATGTTAATAGTAAGCCCGCACTAATGGGTGGCAGCGAGTAAGGGCTACAAGTAAATATAGAAAAAAAATTATATCCACCCCATGGATGGCTAAGAGTCTCCAACCCTCTAGCCACCCCCAATAAAAAAAAAGCCTGCATGCTCCACTCTCGCTAATACCTGTAACAAAATGTTATACTTACCATTACATGCATTCTTTCATCCATGCCCATGGGCGGGGCTTGGGTGTGGACATTAGGTGCTTCATGTTTATTATTATTGTAAGCCCCAAACTCTGACTGCATGTTAGGGATGGAGGAGGGGGGGAGGGAGGGGGGGACACTAAGACCCTTTTGTTATTAGAATTGAAAATTATAATTTATTATAATAATATTATTATAAATTATAAGTAATAGAAAATATGGCATGAAGTTAATCAAAAACTCTGAGTTTAAGCAGGCAAATATCTAGTGTAATATTAAAATTGCTAAGTGTCAGTTCTGACTAATGAATTTACACACACACTTATAGTTATAGCAGGTTATACATGTGTAAGAAAACATACTCTTCCTCTTTAATCTTTCATGTTACTGGATGACTATTTTTGACATTGAGAATAAGTATTAATAGTTATAGCTTAGGATACACATTTGCGTGTCCCTGTACATGTAAACATGTATGCACATATATCTGCTTGTTTCTCAACAAAAAGAAACAAGACCTGTTATATATTTGATGGGGAGTGGTTGCAAGGACTCTGACATTGCATACTAAGTCATGGTGTAGTTGTTATTATTTATACATGAGTAAAGATTACAAATGCAGGCTCTAGCTCAGATCTCTCACCCCCTGGATCTGTGAAAGCTGTCACTCAGTCTCCTGCGGTGTGTCTTCCTGTCTCTGAGCCATTGGACCACCTGCTGCCATGACTCTCATCTATTGCATAGCCCGAAGGCATCGATGATAACAGCATTGATTCCAATGTACATCTAATTACATCTCATAATCTATTCATTTCACAATAGTGCAGTGAAACATCTGTCACATCATAAACTCTTTAGTATCCATATCAAACCACTATAACATGCCAGCCTGCCAATTGGATGAAATGTTCCTTTCCTTTTCATTAATGCAATGAAGGCATGTCTATTTTTGGGGACCTTAACTGAATTTCCCCAATGACCAATGAAACAAAGCTTGGAAAGTGGTTTTAAGATTTAATTCGTGTGAAACAGAATGATATGAACTCGCTCTATGTAGTATGTAGGTTTAATGAAATAAGCTCCAACAAGCATACTAATATTTATAGTATGTTAAAAGACACTGCCTGTCTTAGTTCAGGTTAGTGACTGCTTACCTTACCAAGTCAGTTAGTTCATGGGTTATTGTGTTACAGCAAAATATTGTATTACATCATTTTCAGCATTTTTTTAAATTTTATTTATTATATGGTGTTTGCTACATATTTATAGTAAACAATGCTTATACCCACCAACACACACACATTACTTTTGAGATTTATTTAGCTATGTTACTGTATCAGTGGGATTTTGTACGCTTATATGCTAGATTAAATAAAACGTGTGACTAAATAGCAAAAAGCTAAAATAAAAAAATATATATTTTTTTAAATTATCATTGTTTAAATTGAAGGAATATCATTGCACTGTGGTATTGTTCATAAAGGTGTGTTTGTTTTAAATAAAAATACAAAACTACTATAAATGTGTGCTTAAATCTGTTTAAATGTGAAAATATGATGTAGTTCTACATTCTATATCCTGATACATAGGCATATATGTGTTTGCCTCGGTCTTAACCCCTTCATGACAAACATTTAGACAAATCACATTGTATCATGCTGTTTCTGGTGCACCACCTGTCATGCAGTGATTAAATGTCACAAATGCAGTACAATTTTATAATAAAATGCTGTATTCAATACCTGAAAGCTGTGGCTTGCTTTCACATTTATTTATTTATTTATTTATTTAAATTACAGAATTGGTATTACTACAATTAACTATATTTTTCACATATTTTCTATAATTAAAAAAAACATTGACCTCATTGCATTCACGATAGGGATAATATTCATGCAGTTATAGATCAATGAAGTGTATCCTAATATGTGCCAACACTACTGTTTAATACATTTGGAAGAGAATCTATGGTCTTAAAAGCTAAACTGCTCTTTATTTACCCTTGTTTTCAAGTTAGTTTACGATGGAACAAAATTCTATTGTACAAAATAAGCATTTTTGGGAATAGGGTGCCTTCAGGCATGCCTAAAATGAAAATAATTAACATTTGCATATGTATTTTTAATGTTGTCCTTGTATTGTGTGAGAGAAGTATTAATTATTACACCTCACACAGAATTCTTTGTATCACAGGTCACCTGGCGAAATATATACACATAATAAGTAATAAGTCATGCAAAGGTAAAATGTTAAACAAACATTGAAATCTAGAAAGGTCTTCCAGTGCATAGAATATACATTAAAATATGCACACAAAAAGTAAAATTAAACAACAACAACAACAAAAAAAGTAAATGGTGATCAAACACTGTAGTCCTTATGTATTGTCAGATATGCTCTGGTCTTATCAGAAAGAATCTGGGAACTGTCCGCGTGTACCAGTTGTACAATTATTTGTTGTGTGGGGTAGCTTAGCAGATACAAAAATACCCAATTAATGAGATACGTAGGTCAACATTTTGCAAACGTTTAATTAGAAGAAAATGAAGACAATTGAAGCACAAGTTGCTAAAAACAGCTGTTCTTTCTATGTATTTTTTAATTATTACTTTATGGAAGTGTAGCGCCGACCAGTGGGAAAAGATATAAAAATACTTAAGTGGCCAGAGGGAAGAATAGGATTTTCGCTTTAATTTTAGAATACTGTAGATGTCACTGCAGAAATAACAAATGTTTCTTTGAATTATTAAAAAAAATCTGCTGGTATTTTGGGGAATGCAGATTCCAAAAGTGGCAACAGAATGTAAAAATGTATTCTACTTTATGTTGGTATAAATTAGATAGAGATTTATAATATTATAATGCCACATATAATAAGTAAAATAAATATAGTCAACTTAACCAGGTCCCTGTTCAGCGTTTTATATAAAATATAAAATAATAAATTAAAAAAAACTATTATCTCCTTTTATTTTATATTCAAATGTATTTTATTTTGGTCCTGGCATAACTTTAAGCACACTTTTTGGACAATTACCATCAGATTCAAGGTGGGGACTGTACCACCCACACTATAAACACTGTGCAAAATGATTGCTCTAGAAATTATAAGTACATTTCCTATATCTATTTCTACAAAAATCAATGTACAGAAAGCACTGTATGCTGTTGCCTGTCTGACATATAACATGTACACTGTTAAAGAGCAAGTGAATCAGCTATATCTTTGGTTGGGGATGGTACCAACTCACATGTGAAAATTTGAGCTCTAATAATTAGATCTTCACTTGTGAGTGCATTTCTTATTATATTTTACATTTTATGTAGTTTATAGCTACAATATTGCACTATTAGATTTTACTTTGTCATTCCATGTACTACTATGATTCAGTAGAGTGACCTTAGTCATGCCTACATCCATCAGCAAGGGTAATACCACCACATGTTGTTACTATTAGGGCATTCTAAAAAAGCTCCACACTCTAACCTGGGCTACTAGAAAAAGTATTTTTGGACTATATGTTTGTATATATTTAATTGCACATATGTTTCTGCTTATTCTTTGTAAACTATTTATTTTATATTTATTGTATTGATTGGCGCAACCTTGTTTCTGTTCTATTTGTCTTTACGTTGTTGGGTCATTGAGGGGTTCCATACTCATATATACTGAATGTTTACATGTCCAAGAACACCCAGCTCTTGTCCATTTTGTGTTACCTTTTTTTTAATTTAGGGGCTAGTAAGGCCTTGGAGGACACGAATAGCCTGGAGCACTAGACATAATTGACGGGCATTCTAAGGAAACGGGTAATATTCATTTATTTTGTTTCTTCGTAAATACTGTTACAATAATAATCTGGTCATTATCATATACTTTCTTTAAAAAATGTGTGATTTTTTTGGAATATAGTGTGAAGTTGCTTTCCAGAGTGTTTTTTTCTCACTAGGAAGGACCCTTTAAGGTGTGAGCAAACTTTAATAAAACAATTGTGGATGGGGAAACATACATTTTAAATTTTATACATTTAAAAAGAAAAATGATGTGTATTATCTAACATACATGTAGTATTAAAGCCTTGTAGGAATGCTTTGGGCCTCTGAGATGAGCCACTGCTTCACTCCACATTTTATAAGTGGATAAGAGATGACAGGAGAAGGATCCAGTTCTGTAGTTTTCACAATTTGTTTTACTTCACCTTTAAATAATAATTTTTGGCTGAGTTCAATAAATTCTTGCATTTTCTCTGAGGCAAGGTAAGATATCATTTTGTTCCCTGTGACAAATTAGTTGGCTGCGGGAAAGTAATTTGTAAAATTTTGTGAGGCCTGTGAACCATTGCCCCTGTCAAAGCAAACGATACTGCTTAGACCAGGGGTAGGGAACCACTGGCACTCCATATGTTGTGGACTACACCAATCATAATGCTCTTACAGAAATAATGCTGGCAGAGCATCATGGGAGATGTACTGCATCTCATCTAGAGTGCCCAAAGTTACCTATCCCTGGCCCAGTTAATGTGTGTGTTGCTTTTGTTTGATGCTGCTTTTATTTACAACTTTTTAAATAAAAAATGCTCAGCCTTTCAAAATTTCCAGTGTATTGGATATCTCTTCAAAATTGTCACGGTGCACCTGGAACCCTGCAGACAGCAAAGCATGGCCACCCTTTAAGAGACCTGGCTGGGTTTGAACTCACATCTCCAGCATCCCAGTCAGGTTCTCTACCATGCTGTCCACCAGAGGGCTTCTGTATCTGTCTGCATTATTCTGCTTCCTGACTCCTGGATGGAGCAGTACTGATCCACCTGCAGCTCCTTACCAATTAGGGTCAGCTGCTCCTAATCAGCAGGCTGAATAAGCCAGCTCTGCTTAAGGCCTGGTATCTGGTCATTTTGTTTGTTTGATGTTTCCTGACGGATCTTTGCTACTCTGCTGACTGATTTCCTGGACTCTGACCTCTGCCTGCCTTACTGACTACGATACTCCACTGCTAGCCCTGACTTTTGCTTCTCGTCTGACCCTGCCTTTGGATTACTCCTTTATCTGTACTGTGTTTTTGGATTTTGCCTTCTCCTTATACCATCTCCTGCAATTGGGCTCCAACTCCCTGGTAAACTGTTACAAAGATATATGGCTTCTTCATATATTGAGGCACTATTGAAAATTGACAAAGAAATTACAAATGTTGAGCCCAAAAAAATCTAAATAATCAGGAGAATTTTAGGTTCTTTCAACCTCTTTCATATAAGGATATATGTAATAACATTCATCTGTTCCTTGGCTGGTCTTAAAATTAGATAAATGCAACCTCAGACGAACAACACATGACATATTACCCTGTGTCATGATTTATTTAACAAAAATAAAGCCAAAATGGAGATGCCATGTGTGAAAAACTAAGTACACCCTTAAAGTGTCCATACGTTGACAAAGCATATACAGAGACATCAAAAACACAAATGCAGCTGATTTGAAGGAGAGTAATTTGCTTCCAACGATATTAGGTGCTTTACCAATTCTTACAACGACATTCCATGTAATTCACTTAAAGTATGCTGTAGAAAAGTTGGAGATTTTTTTTTTAGAAAATATTTAGTTTTCAGTACAATTAACAGTTTGGAGAGCAAAACTCAAAAGTGTTGTTAGCAAGCAATGTCTCCAATGTTTTATTCCAAATGTATTCTGATTTCTAAAATAGACATATTTTTTAATCAGTTTTATACATTTATCGCTCTAAACAAACGTAAATACATAATTGTAATATTTTTAACTTCTGCTATTGGTACTTAAAGTACCCAGGACATACTTGAAAATGAGAGAAATCTCAATGTATCTTTCCTGGTAAAATATTTTATATATAAATAAATAACAAACCAGAAAGCAAATGATCAAACTATAAGATTTTATTTCCCCCTCCCCCTAAATTATCTCAAAATAAGTCACAGAGTGCAAATGATCATAGGACAATGTTGTCTAATAGAGTAGAATAAAATCAATAAAAATCACACTCTTGTATGGATCTAATCACACGGCCTATCAAATAAAAGGCTAAACTGCCCATGGTGTGAGTTTGGGTCCTATTGATCTAATTCGATTGTGTTAAATGACAATTGCCTGCAGCTATTAGTTTGGAACCTTTTTATTTGCTTTGAACTTACTGATTGAAACATCCCAAGCACGTCACTTGGGCTTATAAAGGTTCTTTCTATAATCTATGGTTTAAGGCTTTATTCACTAAACTGTAAGTTGGAATTTGAAACTGTATTGAACATGTTTTGGAGCATGTAGAGGTTCTGTACCCGAGTAATTAATTGTGCGGAGGTGACAACAGACTTGAAAAATATTGGCTAAAATCTCTAACTTGGCTGACTTTTCATGGCTGAATTTTTCCTACTCTGCTTTTTTGTAGCAAAGATTTTGGTTAAACTCACCCCAACCCATTGTGAGGTCAAAAGGCCCTCATGATCACTGGTAGCTCACCACAATTCACTAATTAGTGATTCAACCATATTTAATGATTTTCATTTCTTATAAATAATTATGCTGATAAAGATGTAAACTAATATGCATTAGTGTTACAAGGTCTCATGTGTGAATGGGGAGCAGGTGTGTTAAATTTGGTGTTATCGCTCTCTCATACTGGTAAATGGAAGTTCAACATGTCATCTCATGGCAAAGAACTCTCTGAGGATCTGGAAAAAAAGAAGAATTATTGCTCTTCCTAAAGATGGCCTAGGCTATAAGAAAATTGCCAAGACCCTGAAACTGAGCTGCAGCACGGTGGGCAAGACCATACAGCGGTTTCACATGACAGGTTCCACTCAGAACAGGCCTCACAATGGTCGATCAAAGAAGTTGAGTGCATGTGCTCAGCATCATATCCAGAGGTTGTCTTTGGGAAATAGACGTATGAGTGCTGCCAGCATTGCTGCAGAAGTTGAAGGGGTGGGGGGGGTCAGCATGTCAGTGGTCAGACCGTACGCCACACACTGCATTAAATTGGTCTACATGGCTGTCGTCCCAGAAGTAGTGTTGTCGCGAACCCGGAATTTTCAGTTTGCGAACGGCGAACGCGAACTTCCGCAAACAACAGGGACTCTTTCTGGCCACAATAGTGATGGAAAAGTTGTTTCAAGGGGACTAACACCTGGACTGTGGCATGCCAGAGGGGGATCCATGGCAAAACTCCCATGGAAAATTGCACAGTTGATGCAGAGTCTGCTTTTAATCCATAAAGGGCAGAAATAACCTAACATTGACACCTGTCCTCAAAGCCCAGCCCTGATACACACTGACACAGAGCAGAATAGAGACTGTTCCCCCTACATAGGGCCACTTGGCAGATATGGATTGACACCTGTCCTCAAAACCCCTGATACACACTGACACAGAGCAGAATAGAGACTGTTCCCCCTACATAGGGTCACTTGGCAGATATGGATTGACACCTTGTGGCGAAATCAACCTCGCCACTGGGCCCTGGAGAAGCCTGTTTGCTAGCCTCCTACCTGCTGACTATGGCCCCTGGGTTATTTGGGGCATATTGTACTGTATATTGCTGCTACTGGCCCTTTTAACAGCATCTATGGACATATTGGGACTTTTGGGACTACTGTCCCTTTAAGACTGTGATACATATTCTAGTGTACTGCCTGTAATATTATATGTGTATTAAGTTTAACCTGGGATATGTATGCAGCATTCAACTGATTGTTCGGTAGAATCACTCCATTTATTATATTGAGTGAAACTACCGAACAACCAGACCACCCAGGAATAAGTGTGCCTCCAATTACAGTTTGCAACAATGTTGCAAACGGGTAATTGGCAATCAGTGTAATGTATTCTTTGTCCTCTGGGTGGCCGCCATTCGGGAAACAAACACGTGGCGGCGGCCATCTTAAACTACCGAACAGCGGTGTTTTGCCGTCGAGTGTCTGGAACTAAAATCGGACACTTGACTAGGCAAACACCGCTGAGACCTCCATACTTCCAGAAATTCGTATGGAAACTACCGAATGACCCGCCGTTCGGTAGAAAGAACCCCATAAACAAGGGAATTCATTCAAATCCTCTCCAGGCTCTATAACACAGGCAATTCGCCTGTTTTCATTCCCTTGTTTGTGACCGACCGCAGGGCCAAAATGCATGGAACTGTTTTCGGATACTTTACCCATGCGGTCGGTCAAATCTTTGGAACCCCATATCTCACGAACCATTCATCCGAATTACTTGAATTTTGGATATGTTGTCCCCCTGAATAAGGGCTATCCAGCGATGCTGGATTTAAAGGTGTACCCCCGGGTTTTGGGGTACATCCAGAACTTGGCTGAAAAAGTGTACCGGATAATTGAGTTTGATGTTATCTGAGGGGAGGGGATGTGTGGGCTGAACCATGTATGTGATTGGTTATTTTATGCCTCCCCCTGGGTGTGGCCTGTATGTGGATTAGTGTAATAAAAGCCAGGCTGGATGAACCAGTCCAGAGTTCCTGTTTTACCCTCAAAGTGATGTGTCGTCTCATTATTGGGGGAAGGATTTATTGTATGCTGTTCCAGTTGACTGCTAGGACTACAAGCCTATTCGTATGGTTCCTATTCAATGGTCTACAGCATTCATATGCTTGGGAGAATTTAAAAGGTTTCTCGGATTCGGTGATTGTGGTGTCTGCCAGAGTGCTTGGAGTCCTCAGGAAGCACTAGGAGCATCCATTAACGGAGGTACCAAGTCGGGGTGCCAGGCGATCCGTTACACACCTGTCCTCAAAACCCCTGATACACACTGACACAGAGCAGAATAGAGACTGTTCCCCCTACATAGGGTCACTTGGCAGATATGGATTGACACCTATCCTAATGATCCCTGATACACAGTGACACAGAGCAGAATAGGGACTGTTCCTCCTACATAGGGTCACTTGGCAGATATGGATTGACACCTATCCTAATGATCCCTGATACACACTGACACAGAGCAGAATAGAGACTGTTCCCCCTACATAGGGTCACTTGGCAGATATGGATTGACACCTATCCTAATGATCCCTGATACACAGTGACACAGAGCAGAATAGGGACTGTTCCTCCTACATAGGGTCACTTGGCAGATATGGATTGACACCTATCCTAATGATCCCTGATACACACTGACACAGAGCAGAATAGAGACTGTCCCCCCTACATAGGGTCACTTGGCAGATATGGATTGACACCTATCCTAATGATCCCTGATACACACTGACACAGAGCAGAATAGAGACTGTTCCCCCTACATAGGGTCACTTGGCAGATATGGATTGACACCTGCCCTCAAAACCCCTGATACACACTGACACAGAGCAGAATAGGGACTGTTCCCCCTACATAGGGTCACTTGGCAGATATGGATTGACACCTATCCTAATGATCCCTGATACACAGTGACACAGAGCAGAATAGGGACTGTTCCTCCTACATAGGGTCACTTGGCAGATATGGATTGACACCTATCCTAATGATCCCTGATACACACTGACACAGAGCAGAATAGAGACTGTTCCCCCTACATAGGGTCACTTGGCAGATATGGATTGACACCTATCCTAATGATCCCTGATACACACTGACACAGAGCAGAATAGAGACTGTTCCCCCTACATAGGGTCACTTGGCAGATATGGATTGACACCTGTCCTCAAAACCCCTGATACACACTGACACAGAGCAGAATAGGGACTGTTCCCCCTACATAGGGTCACTTGGCAGATATGGATTGACACCTATCCTAATGATCCCTGATACACAGTGACACAGAGCAGAATAGGGACTGCTCCTCCTACATAGGGTAACTTGGCAGATATGGATTGACACCTATCCTAATGATCCCTGATACACAGTGACACAGAGCAGAATAGGGACTGTTCCTCCTACATAGGGTCACTTGGCAGATATGGATTGACACCTATCCTAATGATCCCTGATACACACTGACACAGAGCAGAATAGAGACTGTTCCCCCTACATAGGGTCACTTGGCAGATATGGATTGACACCTATCCTAATGATCCCTGATACACAGTGACACAGAGCAGAATAGGGACTGTTCCTCCTACATAGGGTCACTTGGCAGATATGGATTGACACCTATCCTAATGATCCCTGATACACAGTGACACAGAGCAGAATAGGGACTGTTCCTCCTACATAGGGTCACTTGGCAGATATGGATTGACACCTATCCTAATGATCCCTGATACACACTGACACAGAGCAGAATAGAGACTGTTCCCCCTACATAGGGTCACTTGGCAGATATGGATTGACACCTATCCTAATGATCCCTGATACACACTGACACAGAGCAGAATAGAGACTGTTCCCCCTACATAGGGTCACTTGGCAGATATGGATTGACAAATCCCTGACAAACAGCTACCACATGCAAGGAAGGCAGCAGGGGCGCAAATGACCCACTCCCGACGCGGGAAGGTAGTGACGACAAATAACAATACAGGACTCTTTAGAGGCCCTGTAATTGTAATCAGTCCACTTGAAATCCTTTAACTTTGATCAATTGGAGGGAAGTCTGGTGCAGAGCCACTGACCAATGCGCAGGGCCAGCCTTAGGCCTTTGGGCGCCCTGTGCAAGAAATCTTCCCGACGCGGGAAGGTAGTGATGACAAATAACAATACAGGACTCTTTAGAGGCCCTGTAATTGTAATCAGTCCACTTGAAATCCTTTAACTTTGATCAATTGGAGGGAAGTCTGGTGCAGAGCCACTGACCCATGCGCAGGGCCAGCCTTAGGCCTTTGGGCGCCCTGTGCAAGAAATCTTCACCCTGTCACACCCATGTGCAAGAAATCTTCACCCTGTCATAGGGTCACTTGGCAGATATGGATTGACAAATCCCTGACAAACAGCTACCACATGCAAGGAAGGCAGCAGGGGCGCAAATGACCTACTCCCGACGCGGGAAGGTAGTGACGACAAATAACAATACAGGACTCTTTAGAGGCCCTGTAATTGTAATCAGTCCACTTGAAATCCTTTAACTTTGATCAATTGGAGGGAAGTCTGGTGCAGAGCCACTGACCCATGCGCAGGGCCAGCCTTAGGCCTTTGGGCGCCCTGTTGAAGAAATCTTCCAGACGCGGGAAGGTAGTGACGACAAATAACAATACAGGACTCTTTAGAGGCCCTGTAATTGTAATCAGTCCACTTGAAATCCTTTAACTTTGATCAATTGGAGGGAAGTCTGGTGCAGAGCCACTGACCCATGCGCAGGGCCAGCCTTAGGCCTTTGGGCGCCCTGTGCAAGAAATCTTCACCCTGTCACACCCATGTGCAAGAAATCTTCACCCTGTCACACACACACACACACAGGCAGACAGCCATACACACGCACACACACAACTGCGACTGACTAGGTTTGTCACCTCCTCAAAAGGACGCATGAGCCTACAGGCATTGCGCATGAGCGTCCAGTAACGTGGCAAAAAAATTCCCAGCTCCCCAGAGGCTGTCCTAGCACCCCGGTCATACAAATATTCATTATCATTAACAGCTTTTTCTTGTTGGAGCAGGCGGTCGAACATTAGGAGTGTTGAATTCCAACGTGTAGGGCTGTCGCAAATCAAGTGCCTCACTGGCATGTTGTTTCGCCACTGGATATCGGCAAAGTGAGCCATGGCCGTGTAGGAACGCCTGAAATGGCCACACACCTTCCTGGCCTGCTTCAGGACGTCCTGTAAGCCTGTGTACTTATGCACAAAGCGTTGTATGATCAGATTACACACATGTGCCATGCACGGCACATGTGTCAACTTGCCCAACTTCAATGCCGCTATCAAATTTTTTCCGTTGTCACACACCACTTTGCCGATATCCAGTTGCTGCGGAGTCAGCCACTTTTCCACCTGTGCGTTCAGGGCGGACAGGAGTGCTTGTCCGGTGGGACTCTCTGCTTTCAAGCAAGTCAAACCCAAGACGGCGTGACACTGCCGTATCCGGGATGTGGAATAGTACCTGGGGAGCTGGGGGGGTGCCGTTGATGTGGAGCAAGAAGCAGCGGCACAAGAGGACTCAGCCGAGGAGGTTATGGAAGAGGATGGAGTAGGAGGAGTAGAGGAGGTGGCAGCAGGGCTGCCTGCAATTCGTGGCGGTGTCACCAACTCCTCTGCAATGCCACGCATTCCTTGCTTGTCAGCCGTCAGCAGGTTTACCCAATGCGCAGTGTAGGTGATATACCTGCCCTGACCATGCTTTGCAGACCAGATATCAGTGGTCAGATGGACCCTTGCCCCAACACTGTGTGCCAGACATGCCATGACTTCCTTTTGCACAATGGAGTACAAGTTGGGGATTGCCTTTTGTGAAAAGAAATTCCGTCCGGGTACCTTCCACTACGGTGTCCCAATAGCTACAAATATTTTGAACGCCTCAGACTCAACCAGATTGTATGGTAAAAGCTGGCGGGCTAATAGTTTGGACAAGCCAGCTGTCAGACGCTGGGCAAGGGGGTGACTTGGTGACATTGGCTTCTTACGCTCAAACATGTCCTTGACAGAAACACATGACTGTGGGCAGATGAGCGGGAACTGCTCAAGGCGGGAGACGGAGTGGCGGATGGTTGAGAGGGGGCAAGAAGGACAGCAGTGGTTGACGTGGCTGAAGATGCTGGACCAGGAGGAGGATGGCGGCTTAGAGTAGGCGTGCTGCTTGTACTCATGTGTTGATCCCATAGGCGTTTGTGATGTGAGATCATGTGTCTACGCAAAGCAGTTGTACCTAGGTGGGTGTTGGACCTCCCACGACTCAGTTTCCTTTGGCACAGGTTGCAAATTGCATCGCTGTTGTCAGAGGCAGACACACACAAAAAATGCCACACTGCTGAGCTCTGCAATGACGGCATTCTGGTGGTGGACACAGCATGCGTTGATTGGCGTGCTGTCGGGCTGACCCCGGGTGCCGATGCATGCTGTCTGACTGTGCCACTAGCTCCTTGCGACGACCCCCCCCTGCTTCCAACTGGTCTCCTCCTCCTCCTCTCTGTCTCCCCATCTGAACTTTCGCCCTGTTCTTCTTCTCTTCTAGCGGGCACCCACGAGACATCCATGGACGCATCGTCATCATCAACCGCTTCGCTTGTATCTGACAACTCAGAAAAGGAAGCAGCAGCGGGTACAACATCATCATCATCACACCGTATCTCCATGTGTTTAATGCTGCCTGCCTGAGACATATCCCTGTTATCTACATCCTCTAGCAATAATGGTTGCGCATCACTCATTTCTTCAAACGGGTGTGTGAATAACTCCTCTGACATACCAAGTAAAGCGGCTGTGGTGCTAGTTTTGGTGGTGGCGGCAGGCGGGTGAGTGCTATCTTGAGAGGTGCCTGAAGCTAAGCTGGAGGAGGATGGTGCGTCAAGGTTCTGAGCGGAGGCTGTACAAGATTGGGTGTCCTGTGTTAGCCAGTCAACTAAGTCCTCAGAACTTTTCAAGTTCAGGGTACGTGGCTTCTGAAAACTGGGCATTATTCTAGGGCAAAAGGGAATCACAGCACCACGACCACGACGGCCCCTGCGGGGTGGCCTGCCTCTGCCTGTCATTTGTTTGGGGATTAGTGGTACTATGCGTGCAAGCTACTGTGAGACCAGATATGATTGGCAATGTGCACTGGAACAGTTCTGCAGAGCACATGCTGAAGGAAGGACTGACAGAGCCGCTTGAAGACAAGTAACTGCTATTCAATCTATAACAGTGAAAAACAAATTTTGGTTGTAAAAGCACGCTATAGAGACACAAGATATGAGTGGCAACTGTCAAAGCACGCTGGCACAGGTCTGCAGAGCACACGCTGAAGTAGGCCTGAAACACAGACGCTTGCAGACAACTAACTGCTCTTCTATTACAGTGAAAAAAAAAATTATTTTAAATCTAAAGCTTAACCAATTGTTAAAACAGATATGAGTGGTGGCACTGGGCAAATAGGCACAGTATCCAATGTGAACCTCACACAGAAGCTGGCAGGCAGGCAACTGCTCTTCTATTACATTGGAAACAAAATTTTGGTTGTAAAAGCACACTAAAGAGACACCAGATATGATTGGCAACTGTCAAAGCACGCTGGCACAGGTCTGCAGAGCACACGCTGAAGTAGGCCTGAAACACAGACGCTTGCAGACAACTAACTGCTCTTCTATTACAGTGAAAAAAAATTATTTCTTTTAAATCTAAAGCTTAACCAATTGTTAAAACAGATATGAGTGGTGGCACTGGGCAAATAGGCACAGTATCCAATGTGAACCTCACACAGAAGCTGGCAGGCAGGCAACTGCTCTTCTATTACAGTGGAAACAACATTTTGGTTGTAAAAGCACGCTAAAGAGACACCAGATATGATTGGCAACTGTCAAAGCACGCTGGCACAGGTCTGCAGAGCACACGCTGAAGTAGGCCTGAAACACAGACGCTTGCAGACAACTAACTGCTCTTCTATTACAGTGAAAAAAAATTATTTCTTTTAAATCGAAAGCTTAACCAATTGTTAAAACAGATATGAGTGGTGGCACTGGGCAAATAGGCACAGTATCCAATGTGAACCTCACACAGAAGCTGGCAGGCAGGCAACTGCTCTTCTATTACAGTGGAAACAAAATTTTGGTTGTAAAAGCACGCTATAGAGACACCAGATATGATTGGCAACTGTCAAAGCACGCTGGCACCGGTCTGCAGAGCACACGCTGAAGTAGGCCTGAAACACAGACACTTGCAGACAACTAACTGCTCTTCTATTACAGTGAAAAAAAATTATTTCTTTTAAATCGAAAGCTTAACCAATTGTTAAAACAGATATGAGTGGTGGCACTGGGCAAATAGGCACAGTATCCAATGTGAACCTCACACAGAAGCTGGCAGGCAGGCAACTGCTCTTCTATTACAGTGGAAACTAAATTTTGGTTGTAAAAGCACGCTAAAGAGACACCAGATATGATTGGCAACTGTCAAAGCACGCTGGCACAGGTCTGCAGAGCACACGCTGAAGTAGGCCTGAAACACAGACGCTTGCAGACAACTAACTGCTCTTCTATTACAGTGAAAAAAAAATATTTATTTTAAATCGAAAGCTTAACCAATTGTTAAAACAGATATGAGTGGTGGCACTGGGCAAATAGGCACAGTATCCAATGTGAACCTCACACAGAAGCTGGCAGGCAGGCAACTGCTCTTCTATTACAGTGGAAACAAAATTTTGGTTGTAAAAGCACGGTATAGAGACACCAGATATGATTGGCAACTGTCAAAGCACGCTGGCACAGGTCTGCAGAGCACATGCTGAAGTAGGCCTGAAACACAGACGCTTGCAGACAACTAACTGCTCTTCTATTACAGTGAAAAAAAATTATTTCTTTTAAATCGAAAGCTTAACCAATTGTTAAAACAGATATGAGTGGTGGCACTGGGCAAATAGGCACAGTATCCAATGTGAACCTCACACAGAAGCTGGCAGGCAGGCAACTGCTCTTCTATTACAGTGGAAACAAAATTTTGGTTGTAAAAGCACGCTAAAGAGACACCAGATATGATTGGCAACTGTCAAAGCACGCTGGCACAGGTCTGCAGAGCACACGCTGAAGTAGACCTGAAACACAGACGCTTGCAGACAACTAACTGCTCTTCTATTACAGTGAAAAAAAATTATTTCTTTTAAATCGAAAGCTTAACCAATTGTTAAAACAGATATGAGTGGTGGCACTGGGCAAATAGGCACAGTATCCAATGTGAACCTCACACAGAAGCTGGCAGGCAGGCAACTGCTCTTCTATTACAGTGGAAACAAAATTTTGGTTGTAAAAGCACGCTAAAGAGACACCAGATATGATTGGCAACTGTCAAAGCACGCTGGCACAGGTCTGCAGAGCACACGCTGAAGTAGGCCTGAAACACAGACGCTTGCAGACAACTAACTGCTCTTCTATTACAGTGAAAAAAAAATATTTCTTTTAAATCGAAAGCTTAACCAATTGTTAAAACAGATATGAGTGGTGGCACTGGGCAAATAGGCACAGTATCCAATGTGAACCTCACACAGAAGCTGGCAGGCAGGCAACTGCTCTTCTATTATAGTGAAAAAAAATATTTATTTTAAATGTAAAGCTTAACCTATTGTTAAAACAGATATGAGTGGTGGCACTGGGCAAATAGGCACAGTATCCAATGTGAACCCCACACAGAAGCTGGCAGGCAGGCAACTGCTCTTCTATTACGGTGAAAAAAAATATTTATTTTAAATGTAAAGCTTAACCTATTGTTAAAACAGATATGAGTGGTGGCACTGGGCAAATAGGCACAGTATCCAATGTGAACCTCACACAGAAGCTGGCAGGCAGGTAACTGCTCTTCTATTATAGTGAAAAAAAATATTTATTTTAAATGTAAAGCTTAACCTATTGTTAAAACAGATATGAGTGGTGGCACTGGGCAAATAGGCACAGTATCCAATGTGAACCTCACACAGAAGCTGGCAGGCAGGCAACTGCTCTTCTATTACAGTGAAAAAAAATATTTATTTTAAATGTAAAGCTTAACCTATTGTTAAAACAGATATGAGTGGTGGCACTGGGCAAATAGGCACAGTATCGAATGTGAACCTCACACAGAAGCTGGCAGGCAGGCAACTGCTCTTCTATTACAGTGAAAAAAAATATTTATTTTAAATGTAAAGCTTAACCTATTGTTAAAACAGATATGAGTGGTGGCACTGGGCAAATAGGCACAGTATCCAATGTGAACCTCACACAGAAGCTGGCAGGCAGGGAACTGCTCTTCTATTACAGTGGAAACAAAATTTTGGTTGTAAAAGCACGCTAAAGAGACACCAGATATGATTGGCAACTGTCAAAGCACGCTGGCACAGGTCTGCAGAGCTGAAGTAGGCCTGAAACACAGACGCTTGCAGACAACTAACTGCTCTTCTATTACAGTGAAAAAAAATTATTTCTTTTAAATCGAAAGCTTAACCAATTGTTAAAACAGATATGAGTGGTGGCACTGGGCAAATAGGCACAGTATCCAATGTGAACCTCACACAGAAGCTGGCAGGCAGGCAACTGCTATTACATTACACAGGAAAAAAAAAAAAAAAAGCAGCCTGATGTTATAGCCCTAAAAAGGGCTTTTTGGGGTGCTGTCCTTACAGCAGAGATCAGATGAGTCCTTCAGGATTGTAGTGGACACTAAATACCCTAGCCTAGCTATCAATTTCCCTATGTAATCAGCAGCAGCTAAACTTTCCCTCCTCTCACTAAGCATGCATCTTCCGAATGAATCGAAAATGGATGCTGGGAGGGAGGTTGGAGGGTGTGGAAGGGAGGGAGTGCTGCTGATTGGCTGTAATGTGTCTGCTGACCGAGAGGCACAGGGTCAAAGTTTGCCCAATGATGACGAATAGGGGGCGGATAGAACGCGAACACGCTAATTTCGCCGGGAACTGTTCGCCGGCGGACAGTTCGGTACATCACTACCCAGAAGGAAGCCTCTTCTGAAGATGATGCACAGGAAAGCCCACAAACAGGTTGCTGAAGACCAGCAGACTAAGGACATGGAATACTGGAACCATGTCCTGTGGTCCGATGAGACCAAGATAAATGTATTTGGTTCAGATGGTGTCAAGTGTGTGGTGGAGTACAAAGACAAGTGTGTCTGGCCTACAGTCAAGCATGGTGATGGGAGTGCCATGGTCTGGGGCTGCATTAGTGCTGCCGGCACTGGGGAGCTACAGTTCCTTGAGGGAACCATGAATGCCAACATGTACTGTGACATAGTGGAGCAGAGCATGATTCCCCCCCTTCGGAGGCTGGGCCTCAGGGCAGTATTCCAACATGATTACGACCCCAAACACACCTCAAAGACGACCACTCATTTCTTCAGTGTTGTCACATGAAAAGATATAATAAAATATTTACAAAAATGTGAGAGGTGTACTCACTTTTTTGAGATACTGTTTGTGTGTGTGTGTGTATATATATATTTATATATGATCAGATTGATCTGTATTGCTTTAGACCTGAGGAAGAGAGGAAAACTCTCTAAAGCTTAGATCCAATATAATATATATATATATATATATATATATATATATATATATATATATATATATATATAAATATATATTATATTGGATTAGTCCTGTAGACAAGATGCCAAAATACCAGAGTACTGTAGTATGCAATGATACCTTTTTTTATTGGACTAACATAATATTTCAAAGACAAGCTTTAGAGAGTTTTCCTCTCTTCCTCAGGTCTAAAGCAATACAGATCAATCTGATCAAGTTTAACACTTAAAACAACTTATGTGAGAGATTGGGAAGGAGTCGGGGGGTGAGTGGGGCGACATAAATAACAAAAGATGTGCGTGAAAGGTGCAGGTTAGCTGAGAATAGTCAGGAAAAAGTAAATAAACAGAGAAAAGCCAATAAGCTAATTAAAAAGAAAAAACTAAACCAAAAAAATGAAATAAAACAGAGCAGGGCATGCAAGTAGATAGCTGCATATATGTATGCATAAAAATAGATCCAATAAAGGTGAAGCGATAATATTGAAAAAAACTATATAAGACGTTAAGATGTGTGTTTATAAAAAATGTTTTGGTAGTGTGTGAGAAAGCCAGAGTCTACATTAAGTCCTTCATTTCTAGTGTTGAAATGTGTTATCATTTTCATCTCAAATTGATTTCATTCATGAGTCTTTGAAATTCCCTTTAAGAACTTTAATCCTGAGGTTTTGGATGGAGTGACCAGTCTGGGTGAATACAATATCCGTTTTCTTTGTGGTTCTTGATTGAGTGTCTGTGTAGATTCATTCTGAGATGCAGCTTAAGGCCAGTTTCTCCAATGTAGCAACCGTTGTTACACACTGTACACTGTATCATGTACACCACATTCGCAGATGCGCACGAATATGATCCCTTAATGTTACATAGTTACATAGCTGAAAAGAGACTTGTGTCCATCAAGTTCAGCCTTCCTCACATTTGTATGTTGTATGATTTGGTATTGTGTCTGGCTGTGTTGTTGAGTGATTTCTTGCATTGTACAGTGCCATACTGTGTGAGCTCCTGTTCTGTGGTCAACTTGCTGCAGACCAATCTCTGTCTCAGGTTAGGCAGTTGTTTGAATGCTAGTATGGGGGATCAGGAAATATTTGGTCGTAGCTCTTTAATAATTTTACATATTCCTTCTGTAGTTGGGTTGTACATAACTACTAGAGGGATTCTTGTTTTGTTTTCCTTTTCTTTGTATTGTGGGAGCCTTTACTCTGGTGTTTTTAGGGCAGATCTTATTTTTTTAGATATTGTCTTTTCCTTGTAGCCCTTTTGCCTAAATGACTAAATGTAAGTTTACTTGAGTAGGACATTCATCATCTTGTTATCATACTCTTTATCTTATTCCACTTATTGTACGGTGTGTCAGAATATGTTGGTGCTTTATAAATAATTATTGTGAGTTTGATTCTCCTGATGTCCCAACTTTTTGATATGCAAACTCATGTTTTCCCTCTATTGGCCACTTCTGCATTTATATATATATATATATATATATGTATATATATAAATACATTTTATATAAAAAAGACAAGTTTAATGTGCATGTAAAAGTTAGATTAGCCAATTCTTTACTGTAGCATTGTGCCTTGATTTTTAAAGATATGGACTTTCTTTCTTTCTTTCTTTCTTTCTTTCTTCATGATCATTAATTTCATTAAAAATGACAAAATATATATAAATATATATAGCTTTCTGATCATTTTACATTTTGAATAACAGGAGTGTCAGAAATAAATGGAAAATGTCCACACATTTGTTATGGAAACAAAGAAACATAGAATGTGAAAGCAGATAAGAATTATTCGACCCATCTAGTCTGTCCAATTTGGCCTATCTAGTCTGTCCAATTTTCTAAATACTCTCATTAGTCCCTGGCCTTATGACTATCCCACGCAAGCTTAAACTCCCTCACTGTGTTAGCCTCTACCACTTCAGCTGGAAGGCTATTCCATGTATCCACTACACTCTCGGTAAAGTAATACTGCCTGATATTATTTTTAAACCCTTTCCCCTCTAATTTAAGATTATGTCCTTTTGTTGTAGTAGTTTTCTTCTTTTAAAGTCTCCTCCTTTACTAAGTTGATTCCATTTATGTATTTCAATATTTCTATCATATCCCCCACGTCTCGTCTTTCCTCCAAGCTATACATGTTAAGATCCTTTAACCTTTCTTTGTAAGTTTTATCCTGTAATCCATGAACCAGTTTAGTAGCCCTTCTCTGAACTCTTCCCAAAGTATCAATATCCTTCTGGAGATTTGGTCTCCAGTACTGCGTACAATACTCCAAGTGAGGCTCTTTCTACTGCTGATATCTCTCCCTATACAACCAAGCATTCTGTTAGCTTTTCCTGCTGCTCTATTACATTGTCTACAAATACAAAAAAACAAGTCCCGTGCTCACTCTAATCACTCCTGGGCAGCAGCAACAGCCACAGTACACATCAGCCCAAAAAAATACAGTAACAACTAAAGAAAAAGTTACCTGCGCTCTTTCCTAAATCCCTATGTATATTTAAACAAATGGAGGTTATTTAGTTACTCCAATGGCCATTGGAGGGAATGCCTGCCTGCCCCATCAAAGCAGTGTAGGACCCACCTGAGGGGGTTTGCCAAGACGGGGCAGGCGGGCATTCCCTCCAATGGCCATTGGAGTAACTAACCTCCATTTGTTTAAATATACATAGGGATTTAGGAGAGAGTGCAGGTAACATTTTCTTTGGCTATTACATTGTCTGCCTACCTTTAAGTCATCTGAAATAATTATTCCTAAATCCATTTGTTTAGGTTAGTGGGGTATCAAATATTCTATACTCTGCTCTTGGGTTTTTATGCCCAAGATGCATTAACTTGCACTTATCCACATTAAATGTCAGTTGCCACAGCTCTGACCATTTTTCTGATTTACCTAAATCATTTGCCATTTGGCTCATACCTCCTGGAACATCAACCCAGTTGCAAATTTTAGAATGATCATCAAAAACCTTACCATCAAGATCTTCTGCAATATCACTAATGAAAATATTAAAGAGAATGGGTCCATTGTCCAAGTGCCAGCCCTGCAATGTGCCTGCGGCACTGTGCTGGCAGCCGGCAGGGGAGGGAGAGAGGACCCGGGAGCTCAGCCTGCAGCTCCTCCGGGTCCTACTCTTGCTAGCACGGAGCTAAGGGCTAGAGTTCACTCTCAACACTCTCCCTTTCCTCTGGCACATTTCCCTCACCCTTCAAACATGCAACAGTAACCCCGATTCTGAAAAAGCCCAGCCTTGACCCCAACTCCCCATTCAACTACCGCCCTATATTGCTGCTGCCATTTGCCTCCAAGATCCTCGAGAGAGTTGTGTACACCAGATTGACTGATTTTCTCGAATCCAACTCTCTGCTTGACCCCCTTCAGTCTGGATTCTGCGCTGGTCATTCTGTCAAAATGACCATTACCAAGGTATCCAACGATTTAATTGCTGCTAAATCTCGTGGCCATTACTCTATTCTAATTCTCCTTGATCTTCCTGCTGCTTTTGTCACTGTTGATCATCAACAGCTTCTTCGCATTCTCCGTAATTTTGGTCTACGGGATACTGCGCTCCTGGTGCTCCTCCTTCCTCTCCCAGCGCTCTTTAAGTGTTTCTCCTTCTGACTCTGCCTCTTCCCCCCCCCCCAACCACTCTCTGTCAGCGTCCCCTACTGTTCTCTATCTATACTGCCTCCCTTGGTAAACTCATCAGCTCCTTTGGACAGCATCCAAACCTCCAAAAAGTGGAGTGTGAAACAAATGCACAACAACTATTACACTGAACTAAGTCTGCCATTTTAATGAGATGAGGAGTTTAAATCAAACAAATCTTACTTTTTGTTTCTTTTTTTTTAACCTTCTGTGTACCTCAGATTACCTCCAGTTTTTCTCCAAATACACTTTGTAGCAGCACTTAGAAGCAACAACCAAGCTATAGTTATATTTATCATGAAGCTCAAATAACAAAGTAAACTGAAACAGATATTTTTCATCATTTTTGTCTGCCAGGCAAATTTGTAATGGACCTAATGATACAGTATGACAGCAGCAATAGCAGAGGACGGGCAACTTTCAGTCTAGGGTGCAAGTACAAATAAATAGCTTTTGTGACAAACTGAACCTCTTCACGGGTGCTTGGAGGGGCCTGCTGGCCAGCCTCTTGCCAAAAGACTATGGGCCCTTTAAAAAAACAAGAACTATGTGAACAGACTTGGTCCTTGGGATTTTATATTTGGTTCGGGAACCGAACAGTCGCACGAACCGGAGACCACCCTGGAGCTTGTTCAGCCTAATTTGTACTTTGTAGCAATTTCCCCCGCAGTTTTTTAAGTGTTCATCTGGGTGGCCACAATTCCTATGGATGATCACGCGGTGACGGCCATCTTGTTCACATAAAAGCAGGCAGCGTTGTTTGGGCATGAATGTCATGGAACTGAAAACGGACACAGAAATTCCCGAACACCGCTGGACTTCCAGCATCGCCTGTGCTCGGTTATACAACACTTAGAAAGGTGATGTTCGGTGGAAACATTCCCACGAACAAGGGGAACAAGCTCCAGGGTAAGAACATTGACTCTGTTCGGTAGATTGTTCGGATTTTAAACTACCGAACTAGACTGACCGCAAGCCCTTATTCTCTGGAACTGTTTTGGGCATGGGACCATGCGTGCGGTCAGTCAAACTATGATTTCCAGGAAATTCCTGAACCCCTGAACAGATCTGAGTGATTTTTGGATATGTTGGTCACCCAGATCAGGGCTATCAGGGGATTTTGTTTGTTTTAAGGTGTTTTTGAGGTTTTGTAAAAATGTATGTTTTCTGTGCCTGGAGATAATTAATTTTAATACAGTGCTGACTCAATTATCTCCCAGGCATAGGGGAGGGATTGACCTTTTTTGTATGGGAGTGTCCTGGACTTGAGAGCCAATGCAATTGTGTATATGTTTTTACTGTAGTCTACTCTCAGGTCCAGGGGGAGTGCCCCTTGCATGGGGACCTGCATATAAGGCCAGTTGTGGCTGCCATTAAACAGATTCATTTTACCCTTCATGAAGTCTAGTCTCATGTTTGGGATTGGAGAGCTATATTCACTCTGAGGATTGCTATACACTCTTACACTCCCTTGGATTATAATCACTATTTCTTGTAAGAGCTACACTGCTATACCTGCTATACTTTCTTGGAGGAGAGGTCTTCTCACTGGGAGCTTGATCCAGGAGTTTGGTCCAGGGTGAGAAGGGATGGCGAGACCCCAGCCAAGCTGCGGTGGCTAAGGGGCTACAGTGCTTATGGTGTCCGGTGCGTTGCGTATGGTAGTCTGCAACAGCTAGAAAGCAGCGATTGACAGAGGTACCCAGCCGGGGTGCCAGGCGGTCCGTCACAGCCTTTTTTGCATATTAAACTCCCAGATCTCAGTTTGGTTGGTTGAACTCAAATACATGACTTTCTAACTCTCCGCGTGGTATTTTTGGGGGTATTCCTTATTCTCGGGTCCTCTAACAGAGGCCTGGGAGTCTGAGGGTTCTGTGCAGTATCTTATGTTTCTAGAACTGCACTTTTCTGGACAGCGATCTCAGACAGCTCCTATCACAACTGCCTTCGCTTTCCACATCCTTTCTATAACTTCATTCAATCCTTGGTAATTTTCTATCTTCACATGTTCATTCTTCCCATTGTTATAGTAACTTGGTATTGCCCCATTGACCACTGCAGTCTTCCATTCCTTGTCAACCACCACAATGTCAGGTTGGTTGGCCACTATTTGTTTTTCTGTCAGGATCTGACAGTCCCATAAGATCTTAGCCCTGTCAATTTGGACTACCTTTTGTGGCATCTCCCATCTGGACTTTTGCAGGTCCAGACCATTTTTTGTGCAGATATTTCGGTACAAAATCCCAGCAACTTAGTCGTGCCTCTCAGTGTAAGCTGCCAAAGGCCTCTTTGCACAGTCTGCACCTTAGGTGTTTTCTCCTCTTTGCACAGTCTGCACCTTAGGTGTTTTCTGGTGTGGTAGATACCCACTTCTGTTGATCTGATTCCGCATCAATATACTCTGATATTTCGTTGGACCACCTTTAGCTTTGATTATGGCACGTATTTGCTGTGGCATTGTTTCAATACGCTTCTGCAATGTCACAAGATTTATATCCATCCAGTGTTGCATTACATTTTCACCAAGATCTTGTATTGATGATGGGAGAGTCGGACCACTGCACAAAGTCCTCTCCAGCACATCCCAAAGATTCTCAATGGGGTTAAGGTCTGGACTCTGTGGTGACCAATCCATGTGTGAAAATTATGTCTAATGCTCCCTGAACCACCACAATTTGAGCCCGATGTATCCTGGCATTGTCATCTTGGAATATGCCTGTGCCATCAGGGAAGAAAAAAATCAATTGATTGAATAACCTGGTCATTCAGTATATTCAGGTAGTCAGCTGACCTCATTCTTTGGGCACATAAGGGTTGCTGAACCTAGACCTGACCAACTGCAGCAACCCCAGATCATAGCACTGCCTCCACAGGCTTGTACAGTAGGCACTAGGCATGATGGGTGCATCACTTCATCTGCCTCTCTTCTTACCCTGATGTGCCCATCACTGGTGGTTCCCCACTATCCTTCCAGTTTTTATGAATGCGTTTTTATGAATGCGTTATGCAATCTCCTTAGATGTTTTCTCTGCTTGATGCATGGCAATGATTTGACCCTTCTCAAACAGACTAACATCCTTTCCACAACCACGGAATGTGTCCTTCGACATGGTTGTTTAAGAAATGAGAAGCTACTCATTACATCAGTTGGGGTTAAATAACTTGTTGCCAGCTGAAAGATACTTGCCCATGCAGTAACTATCCAATAGGAGGTTCTTACCTATTTGCTTAGTTAAATCCAGGTGGCAAGTTTTTTTGGCCAGGCAGTGTATATATATTATGTAGAGTGAGGCTGCTGAGATTGCTATCCTATAGCAAGGTGTGCTATAACATATCCCTGCATCCTCCACGATTATGAACTGCACAGCATGAATATTCATAGAGTTCTATGAGATGCAGACTGTTTCCCACTGACTCCATTGCCACCAATGATAACTGGCATGTGTTGTGAATGGCATGATCACAGTCTCAAATCACTCTACAATCACTGGCAAATGTCTACACAGACATCATACATCAGACCTTGTCAGCATCAGATACTGTGTCCCACAGGGAAATATCCCAGCTGTCCTATCCAGGTCTGGAGAGCATTGAGAGCACCAGCCACCAGACCATGCACAAACTCACAGACTTACTCCTGTGGAAGTGAGCAAACAGTCATCCCAGCACACCTCCTGTCTTTCTAATTTTCAGAAGAATAGTTTGAGGCTCCAGCGTGCAAACCCCTTGCCAGCCTCTCATCATCAATAACACACAGCACCATGACATTATGGTTGATTATGGTTAATTTTCAGGCCTTATGTTACATTGAGTAACAACTAGACTTGTGCGTGGCAGAAAAATGTGGTTCAGCTAAATCCATTAATACAAAAAAAAATATTTGTCCGGCTCATATGATTTCTGTTTGTGTAAATAATACCAGAAAAAGGATGATCCAAAAACGGACACAAAAATGGGCTTTTGAGTGTACTTCAAAATATAAATATTATGCTCATATTTTCCAGTTACTTTTTCCGTCAATCATCTCTTTTTTCGGTGCCACAGATGGAAGTCCAAATCATGAAACAAATACACATTCTTGTGAGAGGTCTTCGCAAGGCAGGTGCTCTGAACAATTGCTGTCTATTGAGTTCAGTACAAAAAAAGTTAACCAATCCAGGAAGTAACAGGACCTGTTGTCTGCTTGAAAAGCCCCGCGGTGTAACCAGTATAATTTATAAAATGTTAATTTCTAGTGAAATCTGCATAGCAAAATGAAGTGCTTTAGGGTTCTGGAGTGCCACTTTAATCCTATATTATAAGTATTGTTTTAGATGGTAATTTAGTGCATCACATTTTATGGACTTATATGTCCATGATGTTCACTTTCTTTTTATCTTGTAAATTTAAGTACAATGTCCAATTTGAATTTAAAGAAAAAAAAAAGATCAGTTGCACTTTCCTAAAATCCAGCAATATTGTGAAACATACTTAATTTATACAAAACAATATAAAATGGAAAGTATAGTTACAATTGATTAACTGTTTTCTATGCATAATTATTAAGTCAGTGTAAAAATATACAAAAATATAAAACAGTCTAACTGTACATACCTTTAATTGTGTTTCTCTCTACTACCATTACATAGTCAGAGTCATTAGCAGCAGATCCCTCCCTCGACAGGAAGAGGCTTGTCAATCAGAAGCCTTTCACTCACATGAAAACGTTTGTCAATGTAAGAGAGAGAGGATGTAAAAACTGCATTCACTTAATTTTTTTTTTTTTTTTAATAATTTTATTTGAGAGGGAGGAGCAAATACAAATGACCCAGATTTTGTTACACATGAACAAATAATAAAATCAAAATACATTTATAATGAATTAATAATTAATTTTATAATGTATAATGACACTCTTGAGAAAGGCAGCCGGGGAGATGCTGAACGTTGGGGGAGTATTGGTGACTCGTGAGCTGTCCTGTTAGGCTTGTGAAATTGTAGTAATTACCTTTGTATAAAGTGTCTTGCCTTTTTCTTTGCTTTGTCCATTTGTTTGGTGTATTGTATGTTTTATTTGTTTGAATAAAGGATTTATAAGTAAAATGTACTTTGCAGCTGTTATAGTGTGCATTCTGATTTCTTGTGTGTGTATATATATGGTTAGTTAGGACACTTAAGGGAGTGCTTATGAGGTTTGCACCTAATTGTGTAATTATATCAGATCATTGTTTACTCTCCATGTGCTTCTGTTAATAAATTAATGTAAACTAATGTTTGGGCATGGCCCACTTTTTCATTTGAATGCAGACATCTACAGTGCAAGCGTGTACTGTGAGATGTGACTACAGGCTTGTGATGTGTCATGTGAATGCAGATGTGTGGCACAAGCAGATAGTGTATGTGATAAGATGGGAATGTGGACATAAAGCTGAAATAAAAACAGTCACATGTGCATGTTCATCTTTATTATTTACTATTATTATTGGCATTTATATAGTCTACATTTTCTCAAGCTCTTTTCAAATATATAATGGGATTATGTAACAACAAGGAATTGACAGACAACAATGTTGTCAGACACAAAAGGTTAAAGCTCAAATAAGATCACACTCTTCTCTTCACTCCTTTCAGTGACTTATTTTCTTTCGCTTCTTCCTTCTACTTTTCTTTCTCACCTTTCCTCAAACATACACACATTGCTGCTACAAATAAATGTTGATTGTAATTTGTTGATTGTTGATTTTGTGGGGATTTGCTTAGGGAGGAATTAAATATATTTATGAAAATTGATGTCTGGTGAGTGAAATTGTTCATTATTCTTTGTTGGGTCCATATGTGATTAATATGGTCACTAAATAAGCTACTATTGGGGAACCAGAGAATTTTAAAATCAATAATACCAGTCAGTGCCAACATTCCATTGCACATCTGCCATATGTGAGCATATTGTTGTAACTAGTCAAGGAAATTTTTTTTGGCTTAATGTAAATAGTGGGATAAGATGACACTTTCTATCTCTGTTAGAGCAGTTACAGCTGACATCTGATATGACATGTGTATACTTGGCTTGAGACAATACTCCGATTTTTTGGGCAAATACCATAATGATGGTGCAAATTGACAATTTCACATAATGTAAAGCCCTCAATATACCACAATCTCTACCCTTTCTCCTGGATCTACTTTTAGCATAGTATTAGTAAGCATAAAGTAGCGTCGCTATATTAAAGGGACACTTAAATCACCATAACAATAGCTTAAGGTGGTTGTTCTAATGTGTATAGCATGTCCCTGCAGTTTAAAAAAAAAAAGATAAACCCTGCCTTTTCAGAGAAAAGGCAGTATTTACATTGCTGCCTAGAAATACCTCTAGGTGCAGTCATTCAGAAGACCACTAGAAGTGCGTCCTGTATCAGTTCCTGTGCAGCACTGGCGTTCAGCATCTCCACGCTCTGCATGGAGACACTGAATGCTCCCCATGGAGATGCATTGATTCAGGTATAATACATCTACTGATATTCTCCAGTCAATATATTCTGAAGTTTGTCAAATAAACCACTCTATGAAATACAATGTTCATCACCAGATTGACATCAGCACTGACACAACAATGTCTATAACATAAGAGTAAATAAATGCTTGTATATTGTTGAAAAATCGCAAACAGAAAAAAAAAAACCCCTACATTTAGGAAACCTTTTAACTTGAGTGGCTAAGTATGTTACGGATTTACCATGTATTTTAGCATTCCAGAATATATGACACTGCTGAACACCATTCTTCACTTTCCCTAGAAAAAAATACAGAACTTATTTGCCTTAACACACAAGATTTCAAGTCGGAATGCTTCACTCCAGTTCTTAAGAGCTTCTGTGGGCTGTCATGGACTGTTAGTGAGAATACATTCTGACAGTTCTGTGTATAGCAAGAAAAGGCATTTTATTGTTGAAAGTGCTCTTAAATCTAACCCAAAAAGCTAAATTTCAAGATTATTGTTAATTAGCTTTCTAAAAAGGCAATTTATAGTGATGTCATTTATATATGTGCCAGCTTTGACTCTGGAATTGATTTATATTCAGTCAGTTTGTGCATTAGAATTGTATGTATTTTTCTTTTAAATGTTTAAATATATACATTCCCTTGCTCAGGTACCCTGTCAGTTCATAGATACTGCTGCAATTAAATTTTGCTTCAAGACTTCTGTCTGCATGTTAAGAAGAGTTAGTCAGTTTCTAAAAGTTATACCAGATGAAAAACATGACTATGATCATTCTATATTTAATTTCAATGGCTCATAGTAACTATCTTTAGACCATCATTGTGTCATTTTTTTTTTAAAACGTGTTATTTATCAAGTGTTGAAGCAGGATAAATAGCTGAATTGAAAGCACAGCTGACTTAGAAAATATTGCAGCTTGGATATTTATACCTTGAATTTGAAAATCACTTTAAATTCTCACTTTAGTGAATAACTATAAGTATTTTTTTTTTTTAATTCTTTATTTTGTCTCTCTCCACTCGGGAGTATGCAACAGATGATATGCCTGGAACAGAGATATACAATAAAACAAGCATGGCATTAAGACAATGTGTATCCGTATAGAGTGGGGGGAGGATTTTTATATATTTATGGGCATGTGGGCCTAACAGGTAGCGTCCACTGTAGTGTAGAACCTTTCTCAAGGTACAGATTAGCACCCTCTTATTGCATATCTATGGCATTTGTATTTCATGCTATAAAGAGTGGGGAGGGTGGGGGGGGGGACTTCTCAAGTAACGTGCGCCCTCTGTATGGGTTTGTCAGGATAGCGTCCAGGTCTGGGTGTATCAGCTCCCCATTGAGGTAACAGCTTCATTACAGAGGGGGAGAAGGATAGTTAGGTATAAGTTGGAGCGCAGCAGTGGATAGTAATAATAACCACCAAAAATAACGTAAGAGAGTTATAAAACTGTTAGTACGCAGTTCGTCTGCCTGATCTTGCTGTCCTTCTGGCTTGTTGGAGGATGTGTCTCCTGCCGGCGAACTGTGTGTTGTGGGCCAGTCAAGTGACCAGTAGTGCAGGCGGGCGTCCTGCGGTTGACCGTGGTGGTTGACCGTGATCTTAGACGGGTCCATGTTTCGGAGGCGGGAGGTTGAGGCGTCTTGTTCGGGTAGCAGCTTCAGGCTGCGCATGTTGGCCTCTAGTTCTAGTGGGTTCTTGGCTCTGTAGGTGCCTCCCTGGTGGGTGAGTATGGGTAGTCTGGGGTTTCCCCAGCAGTAAGGCACGTCTTGGGCTCTTAGGATTTGGAGTAGGGGTTTCATTGACCCGCGCCAGAGTAATGTCTTTTTGGTGAGGTCAGGAAATAGAAGCAGAGATGAGCCTTTGAATTGGATCGGGGTTTTCTCTCTCACTGCTGATGAGATTAAGACTTTGTCGTGCATTGTTTGGAAGCGGAGGCATTGGTAACCTGAACATGCCGTCCAGTTTTAGTGCCTTTGCTTGTTTGGCCGGTAGCAATCGCCTTATGTAGTGTGACGTTTCCTCGGTACTCACTGTGTCAGGGATGCCCCTCAGTTTGAGGTTGTACCATCGCCTCTGGTCTTCCAGGGTGTCAACTCTGGCCTCCATGCCTGTCTGGGCTAGTTGTATCTCTTCCAGCCTCTGTTCTAGTTTAATTAGTCTGGAGTCCTGGTTGCCAGATGTGGTCTTTAGGGCTGTAAGTCTGGTAAGTACACCAGCTGTCTCTTTAAATTGTGAGATGTTGGTTGATATATTGGAGTGCAGCTCCTCCAGCATGGTTTTCAGCATATTTTTAGTGTTCGGTTCTTGGCCAGCAGGTGGAGTAGTTTGTACCTTCGGTACAGCTCCCAGCATGGCTCCTCTGTCCAGATCAGCGTGGAAGTCCTCAGAGGAGTAAAAGGATGCTTCATCCTGCGGCGCCATATTGGGCCATGCGGTCTGCTGAGCGCGCCGCAGGAGATCGCCGATATCTCGGCTGCTGGGCGCCCGATCCGCCTTTGTTTTTCTTATTTTTTCGGCCCATGTTATTGTGATCAGCTGCAGGGTAGGTAACTGCCCGTGTGCTCCAGTTTTCGTCCGTGAAATTAGCCGTTTGGCCCACTTAGTGTCGGAGCTTGCGGAAGATGTGTCCGGCAGGTCCACTGCTAGCTCCGCCCCCGCCCCCAATAACTATAAGGGACACTTCACTGCCCAAACACAAAATAAATAATAAAACTCTGTTTAGTAGATATACGACCAATGAAAACATATATGCATTTTTCATTAGGAGTTATATCAGAAAACAGCTTGCAAAACCTGCATTTATCTTGTCTGCTGCTTTTGTCAGCCCTTCCCTTCTAACACCGTCTAGACTCCCCCGGCTGTCCAATCACAGACTTCAGAATGCAGTTCAATAAGACGTCTTTGTAAGGCAGGTGCTCTGGGCAATTGCTGTCTCTTGAATTTAGCTCCACTGAGATCCAAACCAGGAAAACCAGGAAGTAAAAGTGCTTGTTGTCTGCTTGAACATCAGGGGTGTGTGACCAAGCAAATTCATAAATGTCAATTTCTATTGAAATCTGCACTATTTGCAAAATGAAAAAAAAAAAAAAAGAGGACACACTCTTCACACACAAAGATTTTCAGCAAGCTAAAGTGCTTTTGTGGTCTGGACTGTCCCTTTAAGTATTTGCTTAACATGAAGCATGATCATGAACCATTGAGAACTTTTACATTTTTCAGATACTTTCCAATCAGAGGAAGACATGTAATATAGAAGAAAAGGTGTAATTTCTGGTGTAAGATGTGGGAGTCTTGTACACATGCTGGGATGTCCAGTACCAACTTTCACATTCCAAAGTGCAAGGTGTTCATAGCAACACAACTAATGTTGCCGATAATCACATATTTTGTCAAACTTTTTTTGAATGAAAAAATACTTTCGATAAACTAATAAGCAGACCAATAATGACGTTTTTTTCTTTGATTTTATTGAATGCATTTGGGATGATGTGTACTATAGTTATCAGGGTTAGAGGCATGTGAAAGGTAGAGAACCTGGAAGATTGTGCCTGCAGCTCCTATTATTTAGGTCCTCCAAATGGAGGCATAGGTCTTGCAGATTTCTGGCGTGAGCTTGCACTAGGGCATTGCTGGTCAGGGCCTCTGTCTTCCAGGGCCATCACCCTCGCCTCCAGCGCCATGAGAAATGTGCTGAGAGACAACATTTCTGTGCGGAGGGTCTTGACTTCCTCCAGGAGAGATTGGAAGTCCTCCTTCTTAGGTAGGGAGACAAAAAGGGCACATGCTGGTGCCTGTGTGGGGTCCATCTTCCGAAAACTACAAGCTTGGCGAGGAAGGCGCCATATTGGAAGTGTCATCCTGTGTGAGTAGGACTCCAGGGGTTTGCATTTAGCTCCTTATCGAGGAGTGCGAGGTGTTCCCCCTGTGTTCTCAGTGTTGAGGGGCTCATGTGTACCTTTTTCGTGGGGGCCACTAGGTGCTGTAGTGGGCTGTTGAGAAGCTTTTGAATGCAGCCGGGAGGGGAGTCAAGAGATTAGGCGTCCATGTTCATCCAATGCAAAACCAAGCCCCCTACTTATTTCAGTTTCTAGTATATTGAATATGTGTGTCAACAATTTACTGTGCTAATTACTTACTAAACATTATTTTATCCTCAATTAATTTGGCAATTCACATCTAGTCTTTTTACTATATTAGTAAGTGCATACCTCAATCCATCTTACCACTACAACTACATTGTAATTCCCATCTAGTTTTTTGCATTTGCAATCCAGGTTCTTAAACGGAAGGGGGGCTAAATAATTGAAGATTCACAGTTTTGATTTTCAGTAATCCCAAGTTAGCTGTTAATTTTTTCCAAAGTCAATACATAAGTACCATAAACTGAGTTATAACAACAGTGAGATGACACAATGTACTTAAAAATTAGAGAAATCTAAATGTATCATTCCGGGCTAAATACTTTGGCATCATCTTGCTTGTTTTCTTAAAACCCATTTTCTTTTTTGTCTATTCTTTAAATGTATTATTTTCTTCCTTAAAACTTATTCCAGAGTGCACCATCTGTCAGGATTCCTTATATGTGTTTTTATTAGATTTGATTTGAGAATCTGCAAGATAAATCTTCTCATAAGAAAAGGATCCTGTTCTATACTATACTTCAACACTCCTACTTTATACCTACGTTACTGTTACATAAAATGTATGCTTCAACAACTATGAAAAACAAACAACATATATAGCAGGGGTGTACAGGCCTATATTTACATTCTAACCAGACAACCATAATTATTCAAAGACATGAACAATATATAGAAACAAATTATTATTTCACAATTTAGAAACTATGTGAGGTTAGCAACACAAACATCACTTAAAGGACCACTATAGGCACCCAGACCACTTCAGCTCAATGAAGTGGTCTGGGTGCCAGGTCCCTCTAGGGTTAACCCTACCCAGTGGCGTACTAAAGGGGGGTGGGGGGGGGCGGCCCGCCCCGGGTGCCACTGACGAGGGGGGTTCCATGACGTCCAGTGTCATGTATCAACCCCCATCATTACGCTGCGCACAGCCGCAGCACCTTTGCGGCCCGGCGGGATTTACTTCAAGGATGAGAAGGGGGAGGAGTGTTGCGGGCCGCGGCGTCGTGCAATGTGATGACGTCGTGCGCAGCGCCGTCAGCCCGCCTTCACGGATCTTCAGCGGAAGGATCCAATATCCGGGTGGTGAGGCACCCAGTCGGTCAAGGCATCATCAAAATGTGAGTAGTCATTTTATGTGATGGGGCTAAATTAATTAAAGGGGGGGTGGATAATAGATTAATTAAAGAATTTAAGGGAAGGGAGGTTTAATTAAAGGGGTGAGGATTAATTAAGGGGGGTGTATTAAGGGGGGTGTATTAATTAAGGGGGCTGTATTAATTAAGGTGGGAGTGAGGATTAATTAGGGGGGAGTGAGGATTAATTAAGGGGGTGTATTAATTAAGGGGGTGTATTAAGGGGTGTGTGGATTAATTAAGGAATCGTGTATTAATTAAGGGGTGTGTGGATTAATTAAGGGGGTGTATTAATTAAGGGGGGTGAGGATTAATTAAGGTGGTGTATTAATTAAGGGGTGTGTGGATTAATTAAGGGGGTTGTATTAATTAAGGCGGGAGTGAGGATTAATTAAGGTGGTGTATTAATTAAGGGGGGTGTATTAAGGGGGGTGTGGATTAATTAAGGGGCGTGTTTTAATTAAGGGGGTGTGGATTAATAAAGGGGGTGTATTAACTAAGGGGGAGTGAGGATTAATTAAGGGGCTGTATTAATTAAGGGGGTGTATTAATTAAGGGGGTGTATTAATTAAGGGTGAGTGAGGATTAATTAAGGGGGCTTTATTAATTAAGGGGGAGTGAGGATTAATTAAGGGGGGTGTATTAATTAAGAGGGTGTGGATTAATTAAGGGGGGTGTATTAATTAAGGGGGAGTGAGGATTAATTAAGGGGGGTGTATTAATTAAGGGGGGTGTGGATTAATTAAGGGGGGTGTATTAATTAAGGGGGAGTGAGGATTAATTAAGGGGGGGTGGATTAATTAAGGGGGGTGTGGATTAATTAAGGGGGGGTGTTGATTAATTAAGGGGGTGGATTAATTAAGGGGGGTGTGGATTGATTAAGGGGGTGTATTAATTAAGGGGGGTGGATTAATTAAGGGGGGTGGATTAATTAAGGGGGGTGTATTAATTAAGGGGGAGTGAGGATTAATTAAGGGGGGTGTATTAATTAAGGGGGCGTATTAATTAAGGGTGTGTGGATTAATTAAGGGGGTGTATTAATTAAGGGGGTTGTGGATTAATTAAGGGGGTGTATTAATTAAGGGGGGGTGAGGATTAATTAAGGGATGTGTGGATTAATTAAAGGGGGCTGTGGATTAAAGAATTAAAGGGGGAGGTTTAAATAATGGGGGTGCAGGGTTTTTTTTGATTAAGGGGGTTGCAGTATTCTATTTATTAAGGGAGGATGTGCACTGCAGGGTTTTTATAAGGGGGGTGTGCAGGTTTTGCAGGTGTTATTAAGAGGGGTTGTGCACGATTTTGTTTTTTATTAAGGGGCTGTGCAGGGTTTTTTATTAAGGGGTTGTGCAGGATTTTTATGTGTAGGGAGTGAATGAAATTTATGTGATCGGGGTGCAGGGTTTTTATGTGTAGGGAGTGTATGAAATTGATGTGATCAGGGTGCAGGGTTTTTATATGAAGGGTGAAGGGCAGGGGTTTTCTAGAAGTGCGAGACAAGGGGCTTTGTAGAAAGGGGCAGGGCAGGAGTTTTCTAGAAGGTTCTCACCAGCACCTTTCTACAAAAGCACTGGTCTTCCCCCTTCTACAAAACTGGCGCATTTAAACAAAACCTCTGCCCTGGCCCCCTTCTCCAAAACCTCTGCCCTAGCCGTTACATCTTTTGAACCCAAATCCCTTTCCTATGCTGTTTCTCTTCCTAGAAATGTGTTTAACCCCTTAAAGGATCAGCTCAAGAAGTGGTCTGGGTGCCAGGTCCCTCTAGTTTTAACCCTGCAGCTGAAAACATAGCAGTTTCAGAGATGTATCACTCAGGTTTAATCCAGTCTCTAGTGGCTGTCTCACTGACAGCCACTAGAGGCGCTTCAGTATATTCTCACTGAAAACTCACTGAGAGAAGACGCTGGACGTCCATAGGAAAGCATAGAGTAATGCTTTCCTAACGACAGTTTGAATGTGCACGCGGCTCTTGCCGCGCATGCGCATTCGGATCTGACGTCGGCAGGGGGAGGAGAGGTCACCAGCGCCGAGGGAGCCCGACGCTGGAGAAAGGTAAGTGGCTGAATGGGTTTAAAGGGGTTAAAACCCCTTCAGCCACTTACCTTAATCCAGCGACCGGGCTCCCTCGGCCCTGGTGACCACTCCTCCCCAGCCGACGTCAGCTCCTGAGTGGAGCCGAATGCACATGCGCGGCAAGAGCCGCGCGCGCATTCAAACAGTCCATAGGAAAGCATTTCTCAATGCTTTCCTATGGACATTCTGCAAGCTGGATGCGATTTTTGCATCTGGAGGGTTAAAATCTGGGGGACCTGGCACCCAGACCACTTCATTGAGCTGAAGTGGTCTGGGTGACTATAGTGTCCCTTTAAATACCCTGGGTTGTCTACTTTTACAAATGGTATGCCAAGATGGGAAATATAAGACAGATATCGCACTAGCGAACCCTAGAGCCACAATAAATTTAGAATTTTTCTGCAGAAAACACCAATATGAAGCGAAATCGACCAAGCGGGTCTCAGCAACGAAAAATTAAGAAGGCAAGAGAAAATTCAGCTGAGGCGATGTCTGGATCAATTTTAAAATATGTTGCACCTTCAAAATCTACCGCAGTAGGAGAAAGTGCTGAAGACGTTCAGCCTGTTGAATCCAGAGGTGAAATGCCTGAAGTATCTTCTCAAGAAGCTTCACATGTGAAAGCGCAAGAATTGGAGAAGATCATTTTATCTTCAAGCGGTGAAAGTGATGTAGATGAATGAGATTCCAGCAGAAGCCTGCATCAGCAAGACTCTGATGATGATGATGAAGAAGAAGAGGAGACTGTTCGACTGTCAGTTTATTCTGATGTTGCTGCTTGGCCAGTTCCAGTTCCAGATGTTTTAAGAGTGGATCTTATTAAGAGGGGAAGTGAACCTTTCCAAAATAGGGATGGGCCATTCAGTCCTGTTGAAAGGCAAGGAGAGAAATCAAAAGGGAAGAGTCGACAGCTGACCACTGCATGGTTCTATAAGGCTCTGCCTAATGGCGAAAAAATTCTTAGAACGTGGATGGTGTACTCTCCATCAAAACAAAGTTTGTTTTGTTTTTGCTGCAGACTTTTTGCTGTTGATGAAAAAGTAACAGGGTCATCCAGTTTTGTTACTGGGTTTCAATTGTGGTGGAAGCTGAACCCAAAGGTGTCTGATCATGAGGCTTCTGAGCAGCATCTTACATGCTTGGAGAAATGGAAGACCTTGAGAGCAGGATTGAAGCTACAAAAATGCCTTGATCATGTCCATCAAACAACAGTGGACAGAGAGAAAAGGAAATGGAGGGATATATTGCATCGCCTTTTGGATGTAACTTTGTTTCTGGCTCACCAGAATCTTCCCTTTCGTGGTCATAGAGAGACCATGTCATCCGCAAACAAAGGCAACTTCCTCGAATTGGTAGAATTGCTCTCAAACTATGATCCCATTTTAAAGGAACATTTCATGAGGCTGAAACATGCTGTTGCATCTGGAAGGAGAATGACTTCCTATATCTCTCCAAAATTTCAGAATGAATTAATTTGTCTTTTGGGAAATCATGTGAAGGACAAAATAGTGGCTGATATCACGAAAGCAAAGTACTTTGGGATTCTTTTTGACAGCACCCCTGATGTGTCCCACACTGATCAGATGTGTGAAGTGATCAGATATGTTCATATTGAAGGGGACCATGTTGAAGTAAAGGAATCATTCTTGGGCTTCTTTCCTGTTGCTGAAAAGACTGCTGCTGAGCTCACAGAAAATATCCTGCAACATCTGGAGGAAGATGGACTAGACATAAGCCTTTGCCGTGGTCAAGGATATGATAATGCTGCAACTATGGCAGGGATTCATGGTGGTGTTCAGGCAAAAATAAAGGAGCTTAATCCCAAAGCTTTGTTTATGCCATGTGCAAACCATTTCCTGAACCTATGTGGGGTGCACTCATTTGGAAGTGTTGCTTCCTGTGTGACTTTTTTTGGAACATTGGAGAGAGTGTATTCCTTTTTTTCGGTTTCTACACATCGTTGGAAATTGCTGATGGAGAATTTAGGTGTGACAGTGAAAAGACTTTCCCAAACAAGATGGAGCGCTCATTATGATGCTGTGAAGCCAGTGAGGGCAAATTTTGAAAAACTGACTTCAGCCCTTGAAAAATTGTGTAATCCCAAAGAAAATGTGGACACAAGAGGATCGGCTCAGATGTTGCTGTCTGCCGTATGTGATTTTTCTTTTTTGTGTTACCTTTCTTTCTGGTTTGAAGTTCTAGAAGAAGTTAATATCACACAGAAATATTTGCAAAGTGTGGGACTCACTCTTGAAAAGTGCATTGTGAAACTACAAGGTTTGAAAGTGTTTCTAGCAGATCAGCACAGTGAAATTGTGGAGAAGGCCATTTGTTATGCAACTACTACGTGTAAAGAAATGGACATTTCTATGGAAATAAGAGGGAGAGTAAAGCTCCGTAAAACAATGCCAGGAGAGAAGGCAAAGGACGCTGGTCTCACATTGCCAGAGGAAATGAAAAGGGCTATGTTTGAGTGCCTTGATCATTTTCATCACAAGTTGGAAATTCGTTCCCAGGCAATTAAAAAAATACTTTCAATGTTTGCTGTTATTCAGCCAAACTCTCTGGTTGTGGCAACAGAGAAAGATATTCGTAATTATACTCCAAAATTGACTGAGATTTTTGACGAATTCTCTGATGAAGACATCTTTAGGGAAATTGAACGTCTCCGGAGGCATTTGGAAGCTGCCAAGATCAGTGTTGAAGAAGCAAAGAAATGGACGGCATTGCAGTTCCTGGAGTTCATTGTTAAATGGGATTATTGTGAATCTCTGCCAAATTTGTCACTGTGTTTAAGATTCTGTTTGACTCTCTGTGTGTCTATTGCTTCATGTGAAAGAAGTTTTTCCAAATTAAAATTGCTAAAAAAATGATTTCGCTCAACCATGAGTGAGACAAGGTTGACAAATCTGGCTATACTTTCAATTGAGCATGAATATGCAAGGAAGATTGGCTTTGATGAAGTAATCGATACGTTTGCAGAAATGAAGGCTCGAAGGCAACGGATGTGAATCATTGCACATTACCTCTGCCGAATAGACTGAGTGGTCACTTTGGATCTCTGTGTTTTTTGTTTATAGAAAGCTTATTAACTGTTAAGTAAATGTTAACTATTTAAATTGTATTTATTTCTAAGTTAATTTATTTTTCATAGTTCCATTTTTTTCAAGTTGATATACAGTTTACAAATTTGTGCAATAAATATTATTGAAAACATTGAAAGAATTGTGGGTGTTTTCTTACATTTTTTATTATGGGGGTGGGGGGGAAGGGGTGCCACACTCAGGGTCCGCCCCGGGTGCCAAATGCTCTAGGTACGCCCCTGACCCTACCTGCTGTAAACATAGCAGTTTTAGAGAATCTAAAAACAGTCTCATTGACAGCCGCTAGAGGCGCTTCTGCGCTTCTCACTGTGATTTTCACAGTGAGAAGACGCCAGTGTCAATAGGAAAGCATTGAGAATGCTTTCCTATGGACTGACTGAATGCGCCACGGCTCTTGCCGCGTATGTGCATTTAGCCAATGACGGCCAAAGGAGGGAGCCCGGCGCTTGAGAAAGGTAAGTGTTTAACCCCTTCCTCCAACTTCAGCCCTGCGGGAGGGGAGCCATGAGGGTGGGGGCACCCTTAGGCCACTATATCAATAGGTGTATGTTAAGAGCACACCATCTCAGTCAGCTGGGTAATCAAAGGTTTGAACAGACATTCTAGTATATAGTATCAACGTGACCTGTTATTATGCTCTGCTATTTGTTCACTTACAGTAGTGCATACAAGAATACAAATAGACTACACTTATGGAGGGATGAGACACTCACTGTGTCTAAAAGCATGGACCGCAGATGTTTATCATAAAGATAAAATCATGATGACAAAAAATGCTTCCAGACTTTCATTAAAGACTGCAGATATCTAGTTACATGGCTATTGCTCTGTTTTTTAATAATGTCAATATCCTCTAGCGGACTCCCAGTACCTGATATACAATAATATTCTCAAAAATAACTAATTCTGCAGTGATATGCAATGAAATAAATGACAATAATTACAAAATATTTATTGAACTTTTGGTGGGTGCTTGAGGCTTGATAAAGGGTCCTCATTTAGCTGAAAGTTCGTCCTTATGATAATAATTTTTTTTTTTTAATACTGCCTATGAATGTGGTCCTAAGAAAACAGGTTGTCCAGCACACCTTCAATCTGATAGCAATCCTTTATCAAGATGCCAAACTGAAATGTGAGATTTCGAAGTCTGTTTGGGACCTTAATGAAGGATCACTATTAGATAGAAGGTGTGTGTGCTGGACAACCCATTTTTCCTGTTACTATTTTTGGTTGTTGGAGGAACCAAGCTCTCTACACCGTAGGTAGGACAGTGTCCTTATATCTCCAGTTCAATTCTGTGCCTGGCCCTAATTGTATATATGTATTTATAAAAAGTAGTGGATAGTTTTTGCTTGGTTAGTATTATAAATATATATACATAAAATAGTATAGTATTATTAAAATATATTGTAATATAATGGAATATAATAGAATGGTAATGCTAACCAAGCATTTTTATAAAAGCACTAGTTGTTAACAAACTTCAACGTATAATATCTGATTATTTTAAGTGACACTTTTTCTTCTAATCTTCTAATGACTCTCAAGAGCACAACATAGACAGCGGTTAGACTGGTATTAAGAAAACCAGCCTCCCTGTCTGTTTTTATAACCACAAATCAGACAACCGGAATAAGAAGGGATTTCATTCCAAACCTATTTGTCATCGTTATGTTACTACGTCAGAAATCTCTAAATTGTGTACCTATTTACTGGATAAGGTTACCTTCGTTTGGTGTGTGTGTAATAATTTATTTACTTAAGCATTACACCATTTTTTCAGAGCAACACAATTTATGGGCCAATGTTCCAAAGTGTAGCATATCTATCTCCATTGAATTTACAGGTCTGCGTTGTGACTGATCATTATAAACTATAAATTATGCTTTGATCCTTTCCTGTTTATCAATATTCTCTTGTCTGAGTGTTTATTAATAAGCCATGTGCAATTAATTCTGCTGCAAACTCCACTAGGCAGGACTAATTCAGATAATTAATTTGCTAGAACATTAACACCATCAAATGAGCGTGCTAAACCAGTAAATTTAAAGTAATTTAAACTTAATTTGCAGGTTATTGCAATTAAGTCTGTCTTGTCTTTCTGAGGGATTTCAACATCCTCGGTATTTAAGAGGCAATCATAATGCATGCAAGTAGGCGGGATTTTCGGCTAATTAACACAAGAGTATAATCTGCTTTTCAATTAGGGTAGTTGTTTATTATGTGTCAAAGATAGTGTTACAATTCTGTACAGCATAACAGGAGTGCATGGCATAATTATAGCTGAAAAGAAAATCTCATGCAGGGCTTGTTTAGGGGTTAATGAGACATTGGCAGTTTCCTGCTGGGGAGATCGAGCCACTTTAGTGAGGCTTCAAGGGAAAACCACCCATAGGGGTTTCCTTTGAAGTGCCAAAAGGTCCCCTTGTTCAGGGTGGCTTATGTTTCATTTGTTTGAGTGGCATATAAAAAATTGATGAACAGCCAGCAGCAGTCCTCATGACATTAATTCACCAATTGTGTTTCTAATAGTTTCATTCTTATATGCATCTGGCTGACAATACTGTAAAAAAGCCAGTGTTTTTTTTGAAAACAATAAAAAGTTCGGAAGTCATTCTGACCATGTATATGGAACAGGGGAAATGAACCAACAAACAGTTTTAAAGACAATGACCTGGACTTTGAGTTCTACGACAGTAAGAGTTCACTGACACTTATGGGAGATTCATTTCTTGTTCGTAGTGTATGTGTTTTGACTGCACTAATTAGGCTGCTATATATAAGCACAAGCGGATACTAAAGGTCAGAGAATGCTATGCTTTGTGAGTTTAAACATTTGAGATGTAAATCGTATTTTTGTCATGCAATCCAAATCAACATTGCATGTGGTTTTTGATTAAATACCATTTTGTTGGTCTTTAAATAGGAATTCTATTCTTGCTCTGTTATTTTGTTCGTGAAGAAGAGTAAGACAGTGTTTTTCATAGCTACTGATAACTGAAAGATAAAGAATATAGAATAGAATTAAAGTTCGGACTATCTGTATATAACTGTAAGTGTGCCTAGAATAGTGCATGCGATGCTAAAATCATGCTTAATATTATTACTATTATTATATACAGGTCTTGAACGTTACACATTTGCAGTAGAATTAACCATTGATAGACTGAAGGGGACTTCAATTTGTGTTTCCATATAGTTAAGCAACCATGGGCAACTGTATTAACCCCAAGAGGCTTCAACTACAAGAGCCTTCAGTTAGCTTCATGCTAAAAGTAGCTGTCAATATGTCTGTACCCTTTTTCAGTACAAATATAATGGCATGCTAAAAAATGCAAAACCACCCTTTAAGTGTCCCAAAATATATATATATATATATATATATAGAAAGTCTGTGTCTTGGCACTCACCCTTTCCAAAATAAACAATAAGTAGATATGAATGCCTAGGTGCTATCCCACGTTATGTTATATGAATGAAATGAAAAGAGATGCACTCACAGGTCTTGATAGATAAAAAAGTCGGTATTTTTATTCTCCCAACAGGATACACATTGTCCGATCGACGTTTCGACCCCTTAGGGTCTTCCTCAGGATCCTGAGGAAGACCCTAAGGGGTCGAAACGTCGATCGGACAATGTGTATCCTGTTGGGAGAATAAAAATACCGACTTTTTTATCTATCAAGACCTGTGAGTGCATCTCTTTTCATTTCATTCATATATATATATATATATATATATAAATATTTTTTGTTCCATCTTTTATTTTGTAGATCTCTTATTGTTTTATGATCTCTTTTCAAGTCTGTACCATCTTCTCTTTTGATGACGTGCAGTGCTCTGTTTGCTGAAGGATTGGTCTACACATTGGTCTACAACATTGCACAGGTCTGGATGCTGAGAGGAGGCCACCTTTGTAGGAGTCATGCAAGACCTGCTCTGACTCACTTAACAAAGGTGCAGAGCTCGGCTGAATTTGTCTTATTTTGACTTATTTGTCATGTTTTGTTAACTTCATGATTAAACATATGCAAAAGTAGTTTCTGCATTTCCTAATGTATTTGAAATAAAAGTATGCTTAAAAGTAGAAAACCACCTATGCATTTAAAAAGACTATTAATAGTGTCAGCCTAAGACCAACTGAACTCAGTTCATTAATATTTCCATAGTAATAAATACTGTAGACCTATCATGGAAATCTCAATCACTATTTCTAAATGACTAAATAGGTAAATATTCATCAACTCAATTTGACTTGCATTCACAGCAAAAGCTGTCTTCCCAGAAGTCATCAAAACATGAATACTAAATAAAATAAAATGACATAATTTAATGTTCTTCAAATACATACTATCAATGATCGATGCAGAACTGTAATATTAATGGGACACTGTAGGCACTCATCAACATTATCCTGTCTTACACCCCAATACCCAATGTTATACTTAATTGAATGCTTGAAAACATGGCTTCAAGTCACTCCTCCAAGCCCTCTGGGTTTAAGAGCCGGGAAGCCGGGCACGATTGGCACCTAGAGTCATTAAATACAATGATTCCCTGTGGAGGAATCCCAGGTGCATTTTGGCAAGTGCTGTACATTTGCCTTCATTCCCCAATGTCCCTTTATGTGGAGCATTGGATGTGCCCGGCGTCATCCTAGATGATGCAACCCAAGAATTGGTTGCGGCATTGCTGAGGAAGGCTCGGTAATAGAGAGTAGGTGAACAACTAGTTATTTATTTTTTATTTTACCCAGGGTAGGAAACTAATTGATAAAGGGGAATCAGGGCTGTAGTGTAAGGAATACAGATATGTATTCCCAGCGCAACAGTGTTTATTTAAGATAGAACTTACATATGTGCGTGCTCAGAATTTTTCACTTTATACATTTTTTTTTTACACTATTTACTGTACTGTTTAAGTTAAAGAATGTCAGTTTACATTTAATAAAGTTGCACACATACAAGGTTATTTACTAAAGTGAGAATTAAGGCTTGAGTAGCCGACCTGAAAGTATAGCTGATTAAGAAATTTTTTTCAGTTCAACGATTTTGATTTTAAATTTGAATTTCAGTTTGAAACCACACATTACTGAATAAGCCTGATAGATTTCTTTATAAAAAAAAAAAAAAGAAAAGTTCTTATGTGGACAAGGTTTGACATGTACAACCTTTGACATGTACAACCTTAAATTTTCAGTCAAATCTGCTAATATTTCCTGTATGACACATTTTGTTGTCTATTTATTGTCAACCATTAGATTCTCTAGGAAGTATTGGGCATCACACAAAAAAAATATTTTGCTCACATTCTGCACAAAGACACGTGCACTTCCATACATACAGATAATGCTTAAACATCATCTGGATATCCTAGGCCTTTGTGAGTGACCTACATGTAATATCTCACCTTGACTGGAGGATAGACTTGCATGTTTAGCAACATTTTGAGGGTCTGGGTCAGGTTGTGTTTTAGAGAGAGTGTTAGAAATTCTAAAGTCAACTCAACACTTTGCTCTATATACTATTATGGGTAACAAGCAAATTACATTTAAATAACTTTAGTGGAATGTCATATATTCTGTTTGAAATATTAATACAACCTGTACATACTCCAGGTGTTTTATATTTTCTGTATTTTAAATGTCTAGTTTCCCATTGCTTTTGATGGTATCTGTGTGGTTTTAAATTGTTACTCCATACTCGGATTAATGGGATGTATTCCAAAATTCTAAGATGAGCAAATTATAATCGCCAACTTGAAAAAAAGTTGACTATTCACTTAATGTTGATCATTTTAAAAAGGAACCTGTCATAATAAAAAATAGTATATATCTATCTATATATATATATATCTATCTAATAGTATATATCTATCTATATTTTGGCTCTTTAAAAAAAAAAGCTATACATTTGCTTGCAGGTTTGCTATCAAATGTATAGATTTGGAGAAAATCCTATTTAAAAATAGGTTTTCTCCCATCTGACTCTCAATTCCTCGGCATACACTAAATGCAGAGGAATTGATTACCAGGGAGATCATAAGAGATCTCCCACAGGACATCCCACTGCTCTCCACATATAGCAACTACAGCGAATATGCTGTGGTTGCTATGGTAACTCGTTAGCCCATATTAATAGCACTGGCTGGGGATTATAGGAACACAGTGCAGTGATGAGAATTCACTCCATTCAGATGCATCATGGCGGAGGATTGCCCTGCTTTGAGAAGGGTCCCCAAGCAGGGCAAATAAAGGAAAACCAGAGGACTGGGGGTGGGTGTTACCGAAGTTTAAAACCTACCTCTTTAATGAGATTGCGATGGGGGGCAGGTACGGTTTGACAGTTTCCCTTTAAAGTTGGTCATATGAACTAATAAACAAGTCTACGATCCACTTTTAAAGTAAATACCACAAGGTGGTGACTTAAAGTTGCATTGACTTAAGAGCTTGTACATGGTTCTACTCATTGAGGTATGACATTTTTCAACCCACTTTTAAATAAATAGAGTCCATTACCCACGTTATAGGTGGCCAGACAAAATCTTATTTCTCAGAAAAACACCAATGTTTGCATGTATTTTAGAAATGTTCAATAAAATATCTGATGAACTTTTAAAATGATCTGATGAGACCAATGTATAACCTTTTGGTATTAATTTTTAAAATGCATGTTTCACACAAAGCAAACTGATCACCCTAAAAGGCACCTACAACATGCTTTTCTTCAGCAAGGATAACACTCTGGTATAGCAGAGGGGGAATAAATAATTCTAAACAAAAATATATTTTGGTGCAAAATAACCCTGTCATAAATCCAAATGAATTCATACAAATCTAACAGCTACATGAAGCACATTGCTAAATTATCTAATGAATTGCTTGGAAAGAGAAGATTGATGTTTGGACTAGATGTCTGTCCTACTAAAATTATTCAGGCAGATCTAAATAATGCTGTGCACAGGAACTAGCCTGTTAAATTGGCACAAGCATGAAGCACAAAGAACACTGAGAAACAGATGCAAAATCCAGGTGTATTAAACGGACAATCCACACCCCACACTTGCTGAAGTGCTTTTTTCAGTTTACAAAAAATGAAAATAAAGCAGAAATTGACTTATATAAATTATTTACCCACCCAACCAGCAATGTTACTTCCTGGTTATTTAGCTCAGTTGAGCTAAACTCAAGAGGCAGGTAATTACTCAGAGCACCTGCCTTGCAAATACTTGAGCTGCACTGATAAGTCTGTGATTGGACAACCACAGAAAGTTTGGAATGGGTTGGCGGGGATGAGCTTGCAAAGGCTTCAAATTACAGATCTGCAGCTTTTCCAAGTTGTCTTAGATATATCCTAATGAAAAACAATTTATAATTAAATGCAATGCATTTTTCATTGGGGGTATTGACTAAAATTCATTTTTGTTTGTTTTGCTTTTGGGCAGTGGAGTGTGCCTTTAAATTGATAGAGGCTTGCTATAATCAATGCAAGACAGACTTTCACTTATTTAATAAAGGAAAATGTTTTGTTTATATTTCAATATTATTTTTCCAAGATAATTTATGGTTATAAGATCCTACTAAATAACAAAACTTTCTTAAATTATTTGTGTTTTGTTAAGTCTTTAGTTCAATAAGCATGGGTAGAATGTTAATGCCTTGATAAAACACATAGAACACTTACATATTTTAGGAACAATTGTATTCATAGCTAAAACAATTATCATTGTTGTACAACTGAAATATATGTTCCCCTATTATTGATTTTCACTGACTATATTTTTATAGTCAGTAAAATACTATTTGTGTTGATACAAAACTAATTCATGTTCTGTGGATTCAGTGATCCCATAGGTGTACTCTGTTAGCTTACCTCCTAGAAACCCATAACAAGTTATGTCTTTAGAGATGTTGTCTCAAGTGACATCGTGCAATACAATGTTTGTTATATTGAGAATATTTTGATAACACAGGGTTTTCCTGGTGCAGTCTAAAAAATGTATAATATAGAATTAATCCCTGTAAACTGCATACTATTGAATTAATCCAATGTATAATATTGAATTAATCCCTGTATTATTGAATTAATCCCTGCATCATTCCCCAACAATACAGTTTTTCAATGGGTTAAATGTTCACCCAGAAGGCATGTGTTTTATTTGTTGAACAGTTGAGATTTTTGGTGATTAATCTTACAAACTAGCTACAAAACAGACTTGTGAAAAAGAATATTGTAATTCACCACATGACTGAAGGAAGCGCAACTGACTTATAATGATGCCAAAAAAGTGATTAATTACCGTTCTCATCAATCCATGAGGTTCATTGTATCCAAGCTGTGATTTAAACAATTGCTTGGGAACTAGTCGTAAGCCAGGCCCAATAAACATTTCTAGCGTAATTACGTTGAATTAGTTTCATACTTCTCAGAATTTGTTTCATAATTTTCACATTTTTTTATAAATTGTCCTGTGTGGTTGATATGGATTTACTCATATTTGAGAGAATGCGCCTTCTTGATATGTGATCTCTTTATTCTCAGACCAAAGAATATAATGGATTCACCACCATGTCTACAGTGATTATATATACATATATTTCACTACTGTTTTGAACTGTTCATTGTTTCTACAAGAGAAAAAAAACTGCAAACTGCAGGTAAAAAAAAAAGGATGCGCATCTATCTTTGCAGATACCTTTCCTAGAACAGTTTAAAATGCAAGAGAATAGAAAAGAAATACTTTTACTAATGACATACCTGCCTTTAACTATAAGAGATGAACAAAGAGGAACATGAGAAGTCATCTGGAAAGAAAGAAATGTTCCTCTAAGTAGGTCATCTGCCATGGTTGATCTGGAAGACTTCAGTGCTGGAGGGCTTCCAGGATCTGCATATGCATAATCTACACCTGTAGAGATAGAGTCCAAGTCTCATCCTTTCATTATTTGTGTATAGATTGATTGTAACAGTAATACGACGCACAGCAGTGTTTCTATCTTTGAATTATAAAATCCAAAATGTGTCATTGAACTCACTGTCCAGCCCACAAGCTTTATTGCAAATCAGGTAGTTTTGTTGTATTTAATACAGGAAAGTTAGAAACGAAAAATAGTTGAACTCCATTCGAGTTTATATTGATAGCATTTACGATTTACTATTTATACTTTACTTACAAATATACCCTTTATTTTTTAACTTTCAAAAATTGCAGAACGTTTCTTATCAGGGATACATTAATGATACAAAGTTAAAAGATCAAAGAGGTACAAATTTTCTTCCAATCAATTCCTCCTCTACAACATGTATATGTACTAAACATCAGACAGATTTATGATTTCACAAATTGCATGTTTAGAAAGCATCCACAGTACAGAGATGCCCAGGGGTGGGGACAGACTGCTGAGCTGGTTCAATGCAATTTCTCCCAGCACCTGTACTTATATTCTAAATCTTGTTCGTCCTGCTTAATGAGAGGAGTATTGACTAGATTTTGGGCTATGTCTGAGTTCAATGCATGTTGAACTGCTAGCCCGACTGTAAATTGGTGAGTGAAAATTAACTCATGTGTATTGGAGCTTTTTTGGATATGGGCTCTTAAACTCAATCACTTCAGTACCTTAAAGGTGGCAGCAAACAGCCTTCTTCGTAGACTGTTCTGATTTCTTATTCACCTTGAAGCTTATATATACATGCGTGTGTGTGTGTGTGTGTAGAAGACAAGAAAAAGAAAATGCAAAAACTCTCTAGGTGTAGTATATCAAATTTGAGAATAATTTTTTTTTTAGGTGTATAGTAAAATGCTCATCTTTTTAGGAGTCTGTTTATACCTGGCTCCAAGATTTCCAAGCTTGTGTCTATTTTAGGGTGACACTGCCCTTCTGAAACATGAAAGTACAATAAGGACAAGATTAATATTTAAAAAGAAAGATTGAATAAACAAAAATAAATTTAAATAAACAAATAATAAACAGTGGTAAATAATAAATTACAATAAAATAAAGTTTCCTCTTTTTCTTCCGAGAAGCATTTTCGCCAGTCAGCCTGGATTCCTCAATCAGTATTCTGTCCTGTCCAAGTTCCTATTTTAAAAGCCCACCAATCCCACCTACTATTTGTATTGGCATGTCTGGTGCTCTTCAGCTGTTCCGTATTCCTCACTCTGTTTGGAATGCCCATGGAGTATTTTAGCTGCTACACTTTAAAATATTTTAACACTAATTTCAGCACCTTATTGAGAAATTTTACTCACCTGTCACTGGTAATGAATGAATATTCAGAAATGTATCTCACTGCTATGGTTGATCCTTTTGCTGCACTTATGCATCGTCCGTTGGCCCGGTCACGGTTATCATGGTCATGTTCAGGTTCATTCTGGCCTCCTTTTGTGTTGCATCCACAGGCACTGTGAGAAATGTAATCATTATCCTCATTATGCCTTATCTTCATTTGTTCTGGTTCCGTGCATTGAAGTGGGCACTTTTGGCCTGTATAATTGGGGTGCTGGATGGCAGCATCATTGGAGCCCTGATAGTGCTCTTTGTGGCTGGTGTACCTCTTAGGTTTCGAAGTGGTATCACTGGGCAAGTAACAGGCTCCAGGTTTGAGGGGGGCTAGTGAAATTCAATCTGAGAGCCCAGCTGTGGGTTTGAGGACTCAGTTCCCAGTGGACCTGTGGCCATTACCAGAGCAGCTGAGTAGCCAGTGTGAAGGAATTTGTGGTGGAGTTTCCTGGTGCCAAGGTGCTAGAGCTGTCGAGAAATGTGCTCCCTGGTATTTATAGCAGAGTGCTGGTCACATTTACAATGCTGATATAGGTATATTTTCAGCTATGGAGGGTGTAATGCTAGTTAATTTCTGAATTTTGTTTGCTTAATTTATATTACTCAAGAGGAACTTGTCCCCTCAATGTTGTATGAGTTTTCTAGGCCTTTAGCGTTCCCATTCAGCCTACACTTAGGTTTGATTTACCTTTTAGCAATGGCTGAGACCCTTTGTCTATGTCTTTTCCACTATTTTTCTCCTCTTTTACTTCCTTGTTATACCCCCTTTCCTCCTTCTTTCTTCCATTCTTTGCTATTTGCTATTCCTTTACTCCCTTAGTAGTACTGTATCATCTTCAGGTTCAGTCAAGTCTACATTTAAGCACAGCACTATTACATAGGGGCTATACTCCAAATTTTATATAATGAGTTCTCCAGAATAAGTTCAATAGTGTTATATTGTAACCAATCATGGGTAATCAGTAATAAAAAGGTAATACAGAACATAACATGATAATGTGATTACGTAGGATGCATGGAACGGAGCGTGGCAGGTGACGGGGAGCTGTGGGAGAGCGTGGTGTGAGGAGGGCTTGAACGACAGTTTAGGCAGTCGGAACAAACTGCCCTGGGTTGCAGTGGAGCAATTGCAGATTAAAGACTGTTACTGACCTTTCTGAGAACGGCTAGCTCCTACTAAGAGGGTACATAAAAAGCAAACCACAAGAAAAATTAAGGTGCAATGGTGGATGGGGTGTAAGGAAAGAGTGGTCATACTGAGACTGGAAGCGGGTGGAACATGAGTGGAAACAGAACCCTGGTAATATTGGTATTATTTATTTTAATGTTAAAATATCCTACTCTTTTGACTGAAAAGGCCATATGGTATAAAGTTTTGGCATGAAGTTAAAAAATAGGATTGAATTAAAACTACTGATTGTGCTGTATAATCTCATCCTCTCATAAAAAACAAAAACAAAAAACAGATGTTAATTAGAGATGTCCCGAACGGTTTGCTGGCGAATAGTTCCTGGCGAACATAGCTTGCTCGTGTTCGCCACGGACGGCGAACATATGCGATGTTCGGTCCGCCCCCTGTACCTCACAGTCAGCAGACACATTCCAGCCAATCAGCAGCAGACCCTCCCTCCCAGACCCTCCTACCTCCTGGACAAAGTCCATTTTAGATTCATTCGGAAGCTGCATTATTTTTTTTTGTATTTGTTTTTTTTTTTTAGACAGAAGTGTGTTATATTTGAGCATGCTAGGCTGAACGTGCGTATATCATGGCTAGTTGCACTGAGGGTATGAGTATATAGCAGTACATTGTTGTGAAAGATGGCTGTCATGTTTAGGGTGTAGCTTGCACATTATCAAATGTGTATTTATATCAGCAGCTCCACCACTAGTTATAAATCAAGTGTGAGTCGCCCTATGAGATGAGACTAGTGAATAACATAATACATGAACGGTTAAGGTAAAGGCATGTAAGGAACTACGACAATAAACTCTTTAGGAGGTGAAATAATGACATGTTTAAACGCTTGCTACTTTACGATTAGTTAATGTGCAGAGAGCAGTTCATGTGATCAAAGGCATGGTGTGGAGGATCGGCTATAGTGGGATATGCTTGGCAGGCTGCTATTTACTGCTTGTGCTCATCCGATCCCTTCTGGGCACCAGGTGCAGACCCTGGGAGTCCCTGATACCTGTAACAACAAAGGCAAGTCTTTGGCTGAGTGCCGGGTTCACAGCTTGAGGTGGTGGAAGCTTGTTTTTTCTGGTGGTCGGATCTGTCCAGGTGGTGCTTCACGTCCGGTGCGGGATTGTGGTGGCTTAAGGTGGAGGCAAGTGCTTGACATGGGGCAGGCTCTACATTTTTGTTTGTGCCTCCGGTCCTTTTGCGTTGGTGGATTTTAATGGGGACTGCTTCGCTTAGCTGTGGTGGAGCTTGGGGCTTCCTGCTTGTTATTTGCTTCCAAAATTGATTAAAGAGTCTGTCCAGCTTAGACTCAATATCCTGCCATGCTTTGCTGGTACCAGGAGGACACACGGCTGCCGCCATATTGGGAGAGTCGCAGATGAGTATGTCAGCCTGGGCGGCTGTGCTCTGTGCGTCCATTAGCTCCAGACAGCCTCTCAGGGGTGGACCGGGATAACCCCCACCGGTCCGAGGGGGGGTAACGGAGCTCCTGCCGGGAAGTAGCTGCTCCTGGGCATCCCAGGATTGGGAGATCAGCCGCCTCTCCCGCCCGGTGAGCACCAGGCCACACTTGCCATGTGGAGGTAAGTAAGACTCTGTTGAGTTGCTGACCGCTATTAAGCATGTCGGGTCGGTCAGGTAGGAGCAACATTGCTGGGTTCACCCTTCTGGGGTGAAATTCGCTTGTTGATAGCTGCTTAAAGTGAGATATTGAGGAAGCTCACACGAAGTGTATCTTTCCTCCATGACAGCTAGGCCCCGCCCCCCGGAAGCTGCATTCTTAGTGAGAGGAGGGACAGTGTAGCTGCTGCTGATTTCATATGGAAATCAATACCTAGCCTAGGCTAATCAATACCTCCTGCACAGCATCCATTTTAGATTCATTCTGAAGCTGCATTCTTAGATAGAGGAGGGAAAGTGTAGCTGCTGCTCATTTGATAGGGAAATGTATAGCTAGGCTAGTGTATTCAGTGTCCACTACAGTCCTGAAAGACTCATCTGATCTCTGCTGTAAGGACAGCACCCCAAAAAGCCCTTTTTAGGGCTAGAACATCAGTCTGCTTTTTATTTTCTCCTGTGTAATCTAATTGCAGTTGCCTGCCTGCCAGCGTGTGTGTCAGGCTCACAGCGTATACTGTGCCCACTTGCCCAGTGCCACCACTCATATCTCGTGTCACAATAGCTTGCATTTAAAAAAAACAAAACTTTTTTGACTGTAATATAATAGCAGTCAGTTTCCTTCACACGTGTGCGTTTCAGGGCCTGCCAGGGCACAGTGTCACACCAGTGCAACTCATATCTGGTGTAACAGTAGTGTACATAAAAAAAAAATAGAAATTTGACTGTGAAATAATAACAGTCAGTTTCCTTCACACGTTTGCGTTTCAGGGCCTGCCAGGGCACAGTGTCACACCAGTGAAACTCATATCTGGTGGAACAGTAGTGTACATTTAAAAAAAAAAAACACTTTTTTGACTGTGAAATAATAGCAGTCAGTTTCCTTCACGCGTGTGCGTTTCAGGGCCTGCCAGGGCACAGTGTCACACCAGTGCAACTCATATCTGGTGTAACAGTAGTGTACATTAAAAAAAAAATGGAAATTTGACTGTGAAATAATAACAGTCAGTTTCCTTCACACGTGTGCGTTTCAGGGCCTGCCAGGGCACAGTGTCACACCAGTGAAACTCATATCTGGTGTAACAGTAGTGTATATTTAAAAAAAAAAAAACACTTTTTTGACCGTGAAATAATAGCAGTCAGTTTCCTTCACGCGTGTGCGTTTCAGGGCCTGCCAGGGCACAGTGTCACACCAGTGCAACTCATATCTGGTGTAACAGCAGTGTACATTAAAAAAAAAAACTAGAAATTTGACTGTGAAATAATAGCAGTCAGTTTCCTTCACACGTGTGCGTTTCAGGGCCTGCCAGGGCACAGTGTCACACCAGTGCAACTCATATCTGGTGCAACAGTAGTGTATATTTAAAAAAATAAAATAAAATTTTGACTGTAATAGATTGAATAGCAGTTAGTTGTCTGCAAGCGTGTCAGGCCTACAGCGTCTACTATGCCAACTTCTGCCAGTGCACAGTGCCACTCATATCTGTTGTCACAGTAGCTTGCACGCATAGTGCCACTAATCGAAAAAAAAATGACAGGCAGAGGCAGGCCACCCCGCAGGGGCAGTCGTGGTCGTGGTGCTGTGATTCCCTTTGGCCCTAGAATAATGCCCAGTGTTCAGAGTCCACGTACCCTGAACTTCGAAAAGTTCTGAGGACATAGTTGACTGACTAACACAGGACACCCAATATTCTACAGCTTCTGCTCGGAACCTTGACGCACCATCCTCCTCCAGCTTAGCTTCGGGCACCTCTCAAGTTACCACTCGCCCGCCTGCCGCCACCACCAACACTAGCACCACAGCCACTTCACTTGATCTGTCAGAGGAGTTATTTACACATCAGTTGGAAGAAATGAGTGATGCGAAACCATTATTGCCAGAGGATGTAGATAACAGGGATATGTCTCAGTCAGGCAGCATTACACACATGGACGTACGGTGTGATGATGATGATGATGTTGTACCCGCTGCTGCTTCCTTTGCTGAGTTGTCAGATACAAGTTAAGCGGTTGATGATGACGATGCGTCCGTGGATGTCACGTGGGTGCCCGCTAGAAGAGAAGAAGAACAGGGGGAAAGTTCAGATGGGGAGACAGAGAGGAGGAGGAGACGAGTTGGAAGCAGGGGGAGGTCGTCGCAAGGAGCTAGTGGCACAGTCAGACAGCATGCATCGGCACCCGGGGTCAGCCAGACAGCACGCCAATCAACGCATGCTGTTGCCACCACCAGAATGCCATCATTGCAGAGCTCAGCAGTGTGGCATTTTTTTGTTGTGTCTGCCTCTGACAACAGTTTGCGGTGTTTGCGGTGCATTAAACGGGGAGTTTGGTCTGTCACTTTGAAGCGGGCATAACCCTTACACTGTCAGGATCGGGACAGGGATCCAACACGCAGAGTACAAACAGTAGCCAGATACGTATACCGGACCTTAGAATGGCCGGACTAACGTAAGTAGTACAGTAGAGAATAGTCAAAGACAAGCCGAGGTCGAGGGTAACAGAAGACAGGTAAGCGATAGACAAGCCGAATCAAGGGTAACAGAGATAAGCAGAATAGAGCAAACAAGCCGGGCCAAAACCAAAAGGGATAACTAGAAAACACGAGCACTGAGTGACTAGAACAAGCTAGAACCACGACAGGGCAATGAGCTAATGAAAGAAGCACTGTTAAATGCCCTGTTCAGATAAGTAGACACACCTCCGTCGAGTCCTGATTGGTCCTGAACCAATTGAGTGACAGGTCGTTCCGGGTTGACGTCCTGACGTCGACCTCCGGGCGTCATGCTATAAAAGGGAGTCACTCCCTCGCGGCCGGCTTTGCATGACCGGATGGACCGCGAGGAAGAGGGAAATCAGGCCGTCCGGATGGATGAACGACTAAGTCTCTACCTCTCTCGGAGGTAGAGACCTCAGGTACCCTGACAGTACCCCCCCTCTCAGATACGCCCACCGGGCGGAAGTAACCAGGACGAGAAGGGAAGCGAGAGTGAAATGCCCTGCGGAGACGGGGAGCATGAACATCCTCCTGAGGTACCCAACTTCTCTCCTCAGGACCATATCCTCTCCAATCGACCAGATATTGTACTTTCCCCCGGGAGATTCGAGAATCGACGATGGAATTGACCTCATACTCCTCCTGACCCTCCACCTGAACAGAGCGAGGAGGGGCGATCGTGGAGGAGAATCTGTTACAAACTAGTGGTTTCAGCAACGAAACATGGAACGAGTTAGGAATGCGTAAGGTAGTAGGCAAAGCTAGACGATACGCAACTGGGTTAATTTGAGCCAACACCCTGTAAGGTCCAATATACCGAGGAGCAAACTTCATGGAAGGCACTTTTAACCGAATGTTTCTAGTACTTAGCCATACTCTATCGCCTGGAACAAACACCGGTGCTGCCCTTCTACGTTTGTCAGCGTGTTTTTTCACCAGCATAGAATTGTGCAGAAGAATTTGTCGAGTCTGGTCCCACAACTTCCTCAAATTGGCAACATGGACATCAACCGACGGTACCCCTTGGGAAGAAGACTCCGAAGGAAGAATGGAAGGATGAAAGCCATAATTCATGAAGAAGGGGCTAGAATGCGTAGAATCACAAACGAGATTGTTGTGTGCAAACTCCGCCCAAGGAATCAAACCGACCCAATCGTCCTGGTGTTCAGATACGAAACAACGTAGATATTGTTCAACCTTTTGGTTGGTGCGTTCAGCAGCTCCATTGGACTGAGGATGGTAGGCAGAAGAAAAATTCAATTTGATGCCTAGTTGAGAGCAGAAGGATTTCCAAAAACGGGAAACAAATTGGGAACCTCTGTCCGATACAATTTGGGAAGGTATCCCATGTAAACGGAAGATCTCCCTAGCGAATATCTCTGCTAATTCGGGCGAAGATGGGAGTTTAGGTAAGGGAATGAAGTGAGCCATCTTAGTAAATCTGTCCACCACAGTGAGGATAACAGTCTGCTTTTTAGAGATAGGTAAATCAACAATGAAGTCCATAGCCAAACAGGACCATGGCTTTTCAGGAACCTCTAGAGGGTGCAGAAATCCGCATGGGAGCGAATGAGGTAGCTTAGTCTTGGTACAAACTTCACACGCCCCGATGAATTCTTTAATATCTTTACGTAAATCAGGCCACCAGAAATCTTTAGAGATCAAAGCATACGTCTTGCGAATGCCAGGATGCCCAGCCACCTTGCTGTTATGGAAACAGCATAACACTTCTAGTTGGAGAGTGGCGGGAACGAAGTGTCGATCCCCAGGAGTCTGTTTGGGTGCAAGATGCTGTAATTTCATGATCTCAGTAAGCAACGGAGAGTGAATCCTGATATTCGTGTTAGCGATGATGTTACCCTTAGGAACTATCGAGGAAAGGACTGGCTCAGTTATAGTGAACGGTTCATATTGACGAGACAAAGCATCGGCTTTAGAGTTCTTAGAACCAGGTCTGTAAGTAAGTACATAATTAAAGTGAGTAAGGAACAAGGACCAATGAGCTTGTCTGGCGGACAGGCGCTTAGCCTCCCCAATATAAGACAAGTTCTTATGATCCGTTAAAATAGTAACAGGGTGTAATGTCCCTTCTAGTAAATGTCTCCACTCCTTTAAAGCCTTAATGACCGCTAACAGTTCCCTATCACCGATGTCATATCTGCTTTCAGGCCCAGATAATTTCTTAGAGAAGAACCCACAAGGGTGTAACGGTTTGTCCACCCCTAACCTTTGAGACAGAACAGCACCAACTCCTGTCTCAGAAGCATCGACCTCGAGTAAGAACGGCAGAGTCGTATCAGGGTGGACTAGAATGGGAGCAGAGGCAAAAAGTTCTTTGAGAGTCTTGAACGCAACAAAAGCCTCCGTAGACCAAGTCTTAGTATCAGCCCCTTGTTTGGTCGTATTGGTAATAGGCGAGATGATAGAAGAGTATCCCTTAATGAAGCGCCTATAATAGTTGGAAAAACCAATAAACCTCTGAATAGCCTTGAGTCCTTTAGGCAACGGCCAATCTAAAATAGACTGGAGTTTGTCAGGGTCCATTTTAAAGCCTTCCCCAGAAATCACGTAACCAAGAAAGTCTATCTGCGACTGGTCAAAGCTGCATTTCTCCAATTTACAGTATAGACCATGTTGCAGAAGTTTGTGTAGTACCTTTCTGACTTGTCTATGGTGAGTCTCAATCTCCCTAGAGTGTATCAGTATGTCGTCCAGGTAGACAATAACACAATCATGTTGAAATTCCCTAAGTACCTCATTAATCAAATCCTGAAATACTGCAGGAGTATTGCAAAGTCCAAATGGCATAACTGTGTATTCATAATGGCCATACCGAGTATTGAACGCCGTCATCCACTCGTGTCCATGCTGGATTCTCACCAAATTATATGCCCCTCTGAGATCCAATTTGGTGAAGATTTTGGAGCCCTTAAGACGATCAAACAACTCGGTAATCAATGGGATAGGATAGGCATTTCTGATAGTTATTTTATTCAAACCTCGGTAATCAATACAAGGCCTCAGCGTGCCATCCTTCTTTTTAACGAAGAAAAACCCAGCCCCGGCAGGAGAAGAAGACCTCCTAATGAATCCTTTCTCTAAATTCTCACGGATATATTCCTCTAGAACAGAGTTCTCCTGAACAGATAAAGGATATACATTCCCCCTCGGGGGCATAGTACCAGGTAGAAGCTTAATTTTACAATCAAATGGCCTGTGTGGAGGTAATGAATCGGCATTCTTCTTGTCGAATACTGCCTTTAAGTCTTGGTACAGGGGCGGTATCTGTCTCTCTGTGGACTGAGTAGAACTACCTGGTGTATTAATATTGGCCAATGGAGAAACCCTGCGTAAACACTTCTCCTGGCAGCTCAGACCCCACGAGAGTATCTCCCCTAATTCCCAATCGATAATAGGGTTATGTCTCTTCAACCATGGATACCCCAGAACTATGGGAACAGAAGGGGACGAAATGAGCATGAGAGATAAATTCTCCACGTGTAGGATACCAACATTTAAGTTAATGGGTATGGTCTCACGAAAGATAACGGGGTCCAGTAATGGTCTACCATCTATGGCCTCAACGGCCAAGGGTGTCTCCCTTAACTGGGATGGGATATTGTGTCTAGTAGCAAAGGCTTGGTCGATAAAATTCTCAGAAGCTCCGGAATCTATCAAGGCCATAGCCTTTACCACTTCTTTCTCCCAGGTTAAGGAAACTGGTAGCAGAAGCCTGTGATCTTTATAATTAGGAGTAGAGGACAAAATAGAAACACCCAAGGCCTGTCCTCTAGAGAAACTTAGGTGCGAGCGTTTCCCGGGCGGTTAGGACAGTTCGAGAGTAAATGACCTCTGGCTCCGCAGTACATACATAACCCCTCCTTTCTCCTGTACTGTCTCTCCTCCTCAGAGAGGCGGGTATAGCCTACCTGCATAGGTTCAGGGAGCAATGAGACCGTGGAGTCAGGACTTAGAAATGCGGGAGCTAACCTAAAGGAAGGTCTCCGGTTCCTCTCTCGAGTGTTCTGTCTCTCTCTTAAACGTTCATCTATACGAGAAATGAACGAAATTAAATCCTCTAAATTCTCAGGAAGTTCTCTAGTAGCAACCTCGTCAAGGATTACATCTGATAGCCCATTCAAAAATACGTCCATATACGCCTGCTCATTCCACTTGACCTCTGACGCCAGAGACCTGAACTCTAGTGCATAATCCACAAGTGTTCGGTTCTCCTGTCTCAGGCGTAACAGTAATCTGGCTGCATTAACCTTTCTACCTGGAGGGTCAAAAGTTCTTCTAAAAGCAGCTACAAATGCGTTATAGTTATATACTAACGGGTTATCGTTCTCCCACAGTGGATTGGCCCATCTCAGAGCCTTCTCAATGAGTAAGGTGATAATAAATCCCACCTTTGCCCTATCCGTAGGATAGGAGCGAGGTTGCAATTCAAAGTGGATACTAATTTGGTTTAAAAAACCACGACACTTCTCAGGAGCACCACCATAACGTACTGGTGGGGTAATGCGAGAAGAAGCACCTACAGTGGCTACCTCTAGGCCTGAACCCACAGGAGAGATAGGAGTAGTACGTAACTCTTCTGGTGGATTATTGGCACGAGATAATAACGCCTGTAGTGCTAGCGCCATCTGATCCATTCTGTGATCCATGGCTTCAAACCTAGGATCAGGAGAACCAAGCTGACTGTTTGTACTTGCAGGATCCATTGGCCCTGTCGTAATGTCAGGATCGGGACAGGGATCCAACACGCAGAGTACAAACAGTAGCCAGATACGTATACCGGACCTTAGAATGGCCGGACTAATGTAAGTAGTACAGTAGAGAATAGTCAAAGACAAGCCGAGGTCGAGGGTAACAGAAGACAGGTAAGCGATAGACAAGCCGAATCAAGGGTAACAGAGATAAGCAGAATAGAGCAAACAAGCCGGGTCAAAACCAAAAGGGATAACTAGAAAACACGAGCACTGAGTGACTAGAACAAGCTAGAACCACGACAGGGCAATGAACTAATGAAAGAAGCACTGTTAAATGCCCTGTTCAGATAAGTAGACACACCTCCGTCGAGTCCTGATTGGTCCTGAACCAATTGAGTGACAGGTCGTTCCGGGTTGACGTCCTGACGTCGACCTCCCGGCGTCATGCTATAAAAGGGAGTCACTCCCTCGCGGCCGGCTTTGCATGACCGGATGGACCGCGAGGAAGAGGGAAATCAGGCCGTCCGGATGGATGAACGACTAAGTCTCTACCTCTCTCGGAGGTAGAGACCTCAGGTACCCTGACATACACTACCTGATCGATACAACATCATACCTGATGTTTTAAAGCACGTTATTCCAAACAATTTAGGAATGTTAGGTGATTTATGCCCTTTATGGATTAAAACCAGACTCTGCATCAACTATGTAATTTTCCATGGGAGTTTTGCCATGGATCCCCCTCCGGCATGCCACAGTGCAGGTGTTAGTCCCCTTGAAACAACTTTTCCATCACTATTGTGGCCAGAAAGAGTCCCTGTGGGTTTTAAAATTCGCCTGCCCATTGAAGTCTATGGCGGTTCGCCCGGTTCGCCCGTTCGCGAACATTTGCGGAAATTCGCGTTCGCCATTCGCGAACGGAAAATTTTATGATCACGACATCTCTAATGTTAATGTGAATACTCCCTCAAAAAATATATATACATAAGTCTTGATTGTATATCAAACAGAATTAAGTCCGTCGAGAAATCAATACCTCTTAAAGGAGCAGTGGTAAAAACAAACAAAAAAAAACAAAGCAACTTAAGGACGGAAAATGGAGGAGAAAAATCAAAAAACAAGGTGACAAGAATTAACAAAAAAGAAAGGGAAATTTTATTTGCTGAAAGCAGATACATTTGTCTTATACGAGAGTGGAAACAGAACAGTGGTTATATTGCCATTATTATTTGTTTTACTGTGAGAAATTTCTATTCTAAGGACTGAAAAAGCCATATGGCATAAAAAGAAATTTGGTAGAAAGTTGGCAAAATAGGACTGAATTTAAACTATCACTGTATATAGACCATCCCCTCATAAAAAGGGGGGGGGGGACTATAATATTTTCAGTAGGTTGATAAAAGTGTTAAAGAAACGTTAAGTGAATACACCTCACAAAAAAAAGATCAAGGATCTAATAAATCCTTATTTCATATTACTTGTCGCCAAGTGCAGAGGAAAACACCAAGTCAAGAAGGAGACTCAGCTTTCCATCTAAGCAAATTAAAAAATACAATAAGGAGAAACAACAGCCTATAGAAGATACAGAGATATTAAACCAAGTAAAAGATCTAACAGAAACATCTTCAAAAAACCTTCCTAAAGAGCATTCACAAATCACAATGTTTGCCTCCATAAAAGAAGTAAAAGAAGAACTAAAGAACCTGAACCAAAAAGTACAAGAAAACACAGAAAAATTTGAAAACATGAGGTTTGACATAGAAAAGCAGCAAGAAGAAAATGAGTGTCTCCGTAAAAAAGTACATGAGCTACAAAACTAAATAACCGAGTAGGAAGATTGATCACGGAAAAACAATTTAAGGATAAGGGGAGTCTCAGAAGAAGTAAAGAATAAAGAAATAAAAGACTATGTCTATAACCTTTTTAAAGAAATAGCAGGAGACATTGGAAAGAAAGATATTCTCCTGGTCAGACCCCTCAGAATCCCCAAACCAACCCAAGCACCACCTCACACCCCAAGGGACATCATTTTATGTTTTCATTATTATCTATACAAAGAAAGAGTATGGAAGGCTAGATACAATCCAGATATAAAAAAAAGGAAGATACAAGGACCTAAGGATCTTGACTGACTTATCCAGTATGACACGTCAGCAAAGGCTAAAACTGAGACTTATCACGGAAATCCTAATAAAGGAAAATTTCAAATTCACATGGATATACCCGGCATAAACATTTCTGACGTACAATGAAGAAAGAATCATAATTTCATCTGAAGAACATCGTTTAAAATGGCTAAAAGAAAAGAAAAAATTAAAAAAGGAAGAAAAGGAAAATGCGCCTTGAAGTCCCAAACAATTCAAAGATTGTAAAAAATAAAAGAGAGAGAAGTAAAAAAAAAAATAGGGGAAAGTGATGGTGTAAAGGGAAGTTATAAATCTCTTTTTTATTCTGGGCTCTCCCACAGGAGGGATGGGGAAGGGAGGAAGGGGGAAGAAAGGGGGAGGGTACGGGGTAGAGGGAGACTATCCTTTCTTTCCGCATATTCTCTTCGCTGACGTCTCCTTTTTCTAAGTCCTTTTTCTCTTCACCTGTACCCGCTTCGTTGCAATTAGCTTCCTTGTGGAGCTATTACAACTTAGTTCGTAAGCAAACATGAGCTTCACCATACACTGAGTGGAGGTTTCATGTTGTTATTTTAGTATGTATGAATAGTGTGAATGGAGGTGTAGACAACAAGCAGCAGACAATAAGAGGAAAGTAAAGTAAAAAAAGGGGATGGGAATCACTATAAATAAGGCTCAGGGGAAGATTTAAAAGGTATTTATTTATTTTTATCTTTATGGTTAAGTTTTGTTCCATAAATGCACCTTTTAAGAGGCACAAATTATTAGATATGTTACATAAAGAAAGAATTGATATTGCACTAAATCAAGAGAATCAACTAAATCTCAACTAAAAAAAACCCCAACAAATTTATAAGAAATATGAACACCAAATAATGTTAGGGCACTCTGATTTTAATAAGTATTTTGATATCATTAGAAATAATACATAAAGAGATTGATAAAAAGGAAAGATATGTTGTTTTGATTTGTAAAATAGAAAATGCACTTTTCACAATAGTTCATGTTTATGACCCGAATGTAAATGCAATTTCTATTTAAAGCTTTTGTTAGAAAAAGTAGAAAATATCTCACATTGTCAATTAATCATGGAGGGGTGTTTTAAATCAATCAGTGATACATTTTTGGGTAAAAAATATTGCAATTAGGGAGGAATATAAATAAGAAGGTGATAACAGAAGCAAAGAGATTTAAAAATTGGTTAAAGAACTATGAACTTCTGGATATATGGAGAACTATTAATCCAGAAAAAAAAAGATTATACATTTTACTCTATTCCCTTCAACTCGTATTCACGTATAGATTTATTTTTTAGCTAAGGCCTCACTTTTCCATGAAGACTTAAAATGTGAAATCTCAATCCCCACGTGGTCTGATCATGTGCCTATATTTTTAGAAATTGAATTGAAAAAAAATAAAATTAGACAAGATTGGAGACTTAACTAAGCACTTCTCAAACAAAAGCATATCTCTGCAAGCCTACAAAATGTTATAAAAACCTATTTTCAAGAAAATGAATCGCTCATCTCTCAATAGGGACCATTTGGTGTGTCTTCAAGGCAATAATTAGAGGGCATATAATTAAAGTTGGCTCATATGAGAAAAAAAAGGCTTGCCTCTTCAACAACTATATATAAAATTATCCCTATTGGAAGTGAGGAATAAGGAAAATTCATCACCTCTAATTTATGTAGAAATAAATCAGATAAAAGATCAAATAAAAAGTAAAGACCTTGGAAGAATGAACTGGAATCTACTTTGCCAAAAACAAAAATAGTACAGTCAAGGGAAAGGGGTCAACAGGATGATGTCAAACAGGCTTAAATCTCAAAGGAAAAAAAACATAAAATAGAAAAAATAGTAGATAATGGAGAAATTATACTTGATCCATCTAAAAAAGAGATCTCTTTTTAAAACTTCTATAAAGAGCGATGCCATATATTGAAAGAATGTGCTTCAAAATCGTCAGAGATTAGATATAAAATTAAAAAGTATTTAAAAGAGTCTAATCACCCTAGTAAATCTAAAAATGACTTCACCATTCCGAATACTCCAATATCTTTACAGGAAGTCATTATTGCAATTCAAAATCTAATGCCTAATAAAGCACAAGGTCCGGACGGATTTTCCAACTGTGTTTATAAAATCTTTGAAAAAGATCTGGTCAACCATCTGTGGAAACTTTTTATAGAAATTGGGAATAAAGGGGAAATGCCAGAAGAGATGTTACTGGCAAATTTATCTCCCATTTTAAAGCCAGGTAAAGACAAAACGTTAATAAAAAAACTACAGACCAATTTCTCTTATAAATGTAGATATTAAAATATACTCAATAATTTGGGCAAATAGACTAAAGATAGTTATTCACAATCTCATAAATAAAGACCAATCAGGATTTATTTTAAAAAGAAAAGCTGAGGATAACATAAGGAAAAACCTGATCATGATGTTTTCAACCCTTAGTCAAAAAAAGACCATTTCTGGCCCTGTCACTGGACGCTGAGAAAGCCTTTGACAGGGTCAGTTGGTTATTTCTAGAAGAAACACTTAAAAATTTTAACTTGGGGACACATTTCTAAAATCAATATGGGCACTATATTAAGAACCACAAGCTCGCATCTCAGGCTCAGGAATAAAATCTTAATGGTTTAAAATTTATAACGGAACCAGGCAAGGGTGTCCCTCATCTCCAATGTTATATGTTCTTTCATTGGAACCATTTGCCCAATAAAAGGGCTAACCTAAAGATTAAATGATTCTGAATGGGAAAAGAAGAATTCAAAATATCAATGTACTAGGAAGATCCAATACCTTCACTGAAAGAACATAAGAAGGAGATTCAAATGGAATCACTTTATAAATTAAATATTGAAAAATGCTAATTGTTATCTGAAAATATAAAGATGGAAATAAAAATTACCCTTCTAAAAATATTTAAATTTAATTGGAAAGAAATTATACTCGAATACTTAGGGATAAAAATTGCTTTTGAAAAAAACTTAATTATTGATTTCAACTACAAATCCTCATTAAATAAGTTAAAAAACAAACTAAATGAGTGGAAAAAATTTACAATTTCATGGTTAGGCAGACTTGATACAATAAAATATTATATACTTCCAAAACTAACTTTTTTTTAAGGTCCATCAATTTATATGGAATTATAGAAAACCGAGTGTAGCTTTCAAAGTAGTATCTAGGTCCAGGCAAGACGGAGGTTTAGGGTTGCCTAATTTAAATAAAATCCATTATTCTATAATGTTGGCACATATAGCTAAATGGTGAAAATTATGAAAATCAATCACCACAATTGCTAGATCTAGAAGATTATGTTCTTAATAAAAAGGATGTTTGAAAAAGACCTTTACGGTCGAAACATTGCGTTACATTCTGCAACAATAAAACTGCCTGTGGCTTGAATTTGGAGTGCCTGTGAGTTTTTCTTCTCTACTTAATAAAAAAGGATGTGAGAATTATTCTGTGGTCAAAAGAAGTTAATTATGTATTAGAGAATCGAATTTTGAAAGATCTAAGCCTTATGTTGAAAAATATAAAACCAAGATATGTATCATCACATGAGCTGAGGTTTAGTTCCCTTTAGAAGTGCTGGAACTTCTGATAAATGACATAACATTGAAAGAATGGATAGATAAATGAATTACCCATATATGTCAGATAATAAAGGAGCAAGAAGTGCTATCATTTAATGAAATATCTAAAATCTTCAATTTACCATCAAAATTATTTTACAACTATTCAAGATTACAAAATGTTTTTGAAAAGGAGATATTGAAACTTAAAAAGAACACAGACAAATAAATGTAAACTATATTTGTTGGTAAATTAGAAAAGAAGATGGGGAAGGTCATGTATAATATAATTAACCAGAAAGAATTATTCTCGGTATTGCCACAGATAAGGAGATGACAAGATGAGAGGGCAGTGGCACTAGATGATAAAATGTGGATAACAGTGAGAAGCTACACAAAATAAGTTATTCATAATGTCATCCTTCTAGAAATATATGATATACTTATTTTTCAATGGTATATGACTCAAAAAAAATTTAATAAAATCAACAACCAGAATAGTGATAGATGCTGGAGATGTTCCAGTGAAGTAGGTTCTTTTGTTCATCTATGGTGGGAATGTGATTATATTAAACAGTCATGGGACAAATTATTCTTTATAATTTCAAAACTAACCGAAACTAAAATTTAGCCCAGAACATTTGCTACCTTTATTCCATACTAACATAAGGATGTTGATTATAGACATCAGATGCATTGCTATTCATCTTTTTATGGCATTTAAATTACAATTGGTAAGAAAATGGAGAGGCAAGGGCAAAATAAACTTCACAGAATGATATGAACAAATGGAATATCAAGCATTAATGGAAAAAGGTTATGGGCTCAATAATTAACTCAATTTGGAGGCACACCAAATAAGATGGTCCCTATGGTATAATATATATATATATATATATATATATATATATATATATATATATATATATATAAACTAGAAAAGCTACAATTTCTGGGGAAATTGTGTGAAGTATTCTTGCCTCCACCAGCAATCTACAACTGGAGTGGGCGGAGTAACTGTTATTATTTATTTATATAGCACATTTAATTGTAACGTTGTTGCCCAAAGTGCTTCACAGTTACATTAAAACATACAGTTATAAAAACATTAGCAGGTGTCTCTGAAATGTTATCAATGAAGGCACAGTCGCAGTTTAGAAATTGCCCTTCAAATTTGAACTGGCTAGAGTGGAGTTTCAATGAATGTCAATGGATGGCGTGAGTTGCAAACAAATGGTCATATTGTGAAAACTATCAGGACTATGGCTTAGCCGTGGACATTTTTAGTGGCAGCGGGGATATTTGAACGTTTTGATATAAGATTTGTGTAGGTGGGCTTCAAAATGAGGGAGTGGTGGCAGTTTAGAAATCATGTCCTGATTTTTCTGCTTTTGCCAGCTCCCACTCTAGTTTTGAACATTTTGCCATTCATTCCTATGGGACCAATTTCGCCACAAGAACGACGATATTCGTTCACTGACAGACACATCCTGATACATTTGATGGTATTTTCTGTTATATACTTCTTATCTAATGAATTCTCAATAACCATTATTGCATATAACCTTTTTTTGCATATTGATTCTTGCTAAATAATAAAAATAAAAATAATAAGACCAGTCTCCTCTGAAATATATTTTCCAAGATTTCTTCCATCCTATCTATTCTTTCAGAGCACAAAGAAGGTTGTCTATATTATATGAACCACTTATATGTATATAAGCCACTAAACAATAGCATTGCATCTTAGATGTTAATGAATGTTTTTCAGGACAATTGGGCCAGTGCTCCCATCATGTTTTTGTTGCAATAAAAACAAAAATCTATTGGAGTTAGTAGGGACCAAGTGTGTTACTGAAAACAAATGTTGTGTCTGTCATAATTGGTGTGCAGTATTCTCCCCCTCTTTCTTAATGGCTGGAAATCATGTCAAGATTTTGTGGCATGCTGAAAAAACACTAAATTGTTTTTGGTATACAACCCTCAAACATGCTTAGTCTGCTATAGGAGGATTTCTTAAGTCAGCTATTGAATTTGCATCGGTCTATCATACCCTGTATGCCCTAGAACAGTGTTTCCCAAACCAGTCCTCAAGGCACACCTACCAGTCCAGGATTTAGGGGTGACCCAGTTGTGTCTAAGGTGTTTTTTCTTTTTTTTTTTTCTAAATACACCTTATCCACTGCTATGTAATCCCTAAATCCTGGACTGGTTGACGTGCCTTGAGGACTGGTTTGGGAAACACTGCCCTAGAAGATAAGCATGCATATTGTATTGTCTTCTAGAGTTGTCATTAGGTAACAGTAACATTGGAATTAGACCTTTTCAAAGTAGTTGTTGTTTCTCAAATACATCTATGTATAAGCATATGGTGTTGAATGGGGCATGATGTTTCATTGGGTCAGAAGTTGGGTGCATGAGGTTAAGTGGGAAGGGTCAAATTCCAGCTACTGAGTATCTTGCTTTTTATTCTGGATAAATCATTCCATTTAGATGATAGTTTTTTAATTATTTAGCTAAAGTATATGTTGTGATATAACCATATGTCTTTATACCAATAGGCACTGTAGCATGACATAGGCACCAAGTTATAGCTTGACATTGTCTTTATATATATAGTTGGGGATTGATTTAAGAAGCTTCGGTTTGTGTATTCTCTTTGCCAATCTTACTCCAGGCACAATTTTTCAGTGATTTGAAGTGGTCAAGATGTCTGGAGTCTGTATGAGCAGTGTTTCTGTATGAAACACTGCATATTCTTATGAAACCCTGCATATGCATAGTTTAACCATAGATCCACCTCTGACAGCATCAATTGGGGCATCATTATCCAGCCATTATAGGCTGGCTAATAACAATTCTATGAGTATTGGGCATTTGACATCAGCATGCACAGCATGCTGGAGACAGATGTCAAATGGTGGCATGCCCACCCCTCGCCCCCTCCTATGCCACTCATATCCTACTCTCAGCCCACCCTCTCCCTACTTCTCACTCTCTCCATACAGATGGTGACATTAGCAGTGGAGGATCGAGATAGAACTGAGTCTCGGCGCTGGAAAGGGGGTAAGTTTTAGGTTGTTTTTTTATTTATTTATTTTTATTATTATTATTTTGACCAGGGGGAACTAGGATAGAAATATTTCTCTAACCAAAACCAGTGTTTTATATTTTTTCATGTTTTTAATGATCCATCTTTCACTCTTTACATCAAGTAGTAATATATTTGGTCAGCTGCTTATATGTAAAATGATGCATTGCACATGGTGAGAAAGTCAATAGTAAATAGATGGAAAATTAAAAATATATAGTTCATATGTTTCTAATTATCCTAGTAATTACATTACAAAATCATTGATATATATTCTGATTAACTGTTACTGCAACTTCACAAACTATGGTGTGCTGAGTTGATAAACTCTTAATAAAAATCTTAGTGTTCATTCATTGCTTTCCCTAAGCCATCCCTGTTTATGTTCTCTATATTAGCAGACTGTGTGCTTTGGAAGACCTTTGTTGCTGCTAGCATTTTTATTATTGTCAAAAGTCCCATCCTCCAAAGCCAAATTTCTTAAAAGTGATTTATTCATACCCACCCAAAAACCTGACTTTACAAGAAACTCTGTGACTTCAATAAATCTTGAAAAGCCTTTGGAAACATTAAAATTGCTTGTATGGTCTCATCCATTCAGAGCATTATTAAACAATTTGCTCAGAAATATCACATTTACTGTTCTGTCATTTTACCAGCAATATCTCTAAAGTAAAAAAAGCAGAGGAGAATGAGCCTAATTTCTTCCTTTCTTGCTTTTGTGCATACAGAAATCGGCAAAAAATAAATAAATGAGGTCTCATTTGTAAAATGCATGGACATAGTGTCATTGCCAGATTAATGAAGCATTAACTATTCTCGTAGTGTGATCACCAATAATAGACAGAGGTCAGGGTTACCATGGTAGCCAAAAACATAAGACTCCACCCATAGCTATGACAAAGATTGCACTAAGGCAACAAAAGAGGGAAGCGCAACAGCAACTTTGTGTAACAAGTGCTACCACGCATTTTATTTTCAAGGATCAATGTTTACAAATATTTCGGGCACAGTGCTTTGTCAATGTATCTTGTTCTTCTTTTGGTATAACTATTCTGTTAACATTGTAAGATGTTCTGTTGTGCAGGAGATGAAGAAAGCTAATTCAGATTGAAAGTTTTTTTCGTTTTTTTTTTTTAGTAAAACATTTTACTGGGGTTATACACATAGTCAGGAAAATAAGACATTGGATCAAACAGTCATACAGAGGTGTGATTCAGAAAGATAGTACATTTGCATAAAACAATGTTTGTCAACATTTGTAATCCAGTTAAGCATTGTCGGCCCTCTTACAGGACCTGTCCCCTGATAGTCTCTGTATTTCTTTGTTGTGTACCTCTTTTACATGTGAGGAAGTAAAGTTTACATGAGAACCATAAACTTACTAATGAAAGGGAGGAAAAAAAGGGGGTAGGGTGGGGAGCGGTAAGGGGGGTTAGTTCTAGATCCATGAGAATTTTATAATCAACCAGCAATAAGAACTTTCTCTTGTGAGTGCCAGAATTTGTATGTGGACCTGCTTAGTATGAAAATCTTTGGTGGGTCAAGCTTTCCTTTCAGGTTAGGTTGTTACCCGTTACGGCAAGTTCTAGTAAGGTTTTGTGTTTCTGCATAGAGATAAACTCATGTATAGTGCTGGTTAGGTAGGCATGTAACATATGACATGTAATGCATGGCATCTAAAGGCAACATCTAACTGCATGCTTCATTCTATAATAAACATCTTTGCATTTCTCTCCTGGTCAATGTTATTCAAGACATCTTCATCCTAGATAAACATAATGTGCATATTTTTTTTCTGTGAACATTTGTCCATTCAGTGGGTCTGAGAGTATGGACACATCTGTCGGAGTGGAACAATTTTCTTTTTAGTAGAGTTGAACCTGTGTATATGTATAATCATTGATTTATTGTAGTTTATTTTGAGTAACTTGGAAGGTAGTGGTACTTATTCCTTGTGAGGCCTGTCTGGGTGTGTATTCCCATAACCGCCATGGAGTCCTCTGTAGACATTGCTCCCATTGTTCCCAGGCTTCACTCCAAAAGCGTTTTGGGGGCAACAACTGCATTGCCATTATTTTGTAGGTTTTCGTGGTTTCTATAGTGTTTGTACACAGTGACATAGTGGATGCTGATGTCTGCAGCCATGCTTTACCTATCACCGTTAGTGCCGCTGTGATTATGTGGTAAATTAAGTACAGTTTGTTATTGGGCAGCTTTTCAGGGAGCCGGTACAATAAATAGGTCTCATGTGATACGTTTGGGAAATCTGTTCCCATAATTCTGTAAGTTTCTAGCAAGACCGCCATATATGGAGCATGGTTCCAGGAGCATCCAGGCACCTACAACACTTCCCCGATTTTGTGTGGTCAGAGTGTTTTAACCAAACTGGGACCATGTACCAACGATATAAAACTTTTCTTCTGATTTCAATGTGTGAGGTTCATAGTGTGAGCTTGTTATGGGCAAATAAAATTTTAGACCACTCGGTTTCGTCTATGCTGTGATTTAGTTCCCTTTCCCATGCTACCACGAAACCTGCTTTCATGTTAGCAGTGTTGTTTAATTCTGTGTTGTATAGTAATGAATAGTGATGTCCCGAACGGTTCGCTGGCGAATAGTTCCTGGCGAACATAGCATGTTCGCGTTCGCCACCACGGGCGAACACATGCGATGTTCGGTCCGCCCCCTATTCTTTATCATTGAGTAAACTTTGACCCTGTACCTCACAGTCAGCAGACACATTCCAGCCAATCAGCAGCACACCCTCCCTAGCAGACCCTCCCACCTACTGGACAGCATCCATTTTAGATTCATTCGGAAGCTGCAACCATTTTATTTATTTTTTTTCAATTTATTATAACCAAAAAGAGTGTTCTTTGTCATTTTACACAGCGTGGGAAAGTTCTTTGGAATTTTCCCACTCTGTGTAAAATGACACAGAGCACTCTGATTGGTTAGATTCCAAGCCCACCAATCAGAGTGCTCTTTGTCATTTTACACAGCGTGGGAAAATTCCAAAGAACTTTCCAACGCTGTGTAAAATGACAAAGAGCACTCAGATTGGTTAGATTCCAAGCCCTCCAATCAGAGTGCTCTTTGTCATTTTACATGGCGTGGGAAAATTCCAAAGAACTTTCCCACGCTGTGTAAAATGACACAGAGCACTCTGATTGGTTAGATTCCAAGCCCACCAATCAGAGTGCTCTTTGTCATTTTACACAGCGTGGGAAAGTTCTTTGGAATTTTCCCATGCTGTGTAAAATGACACAGAGCACTCTGATTGGTTAGATTCCAAGCCCACCAACCAGAGTGCTCTTTTTCATTTTACACAGCTTGGGAAAATTCCAAAGAACTTTCCCATGCTGTGTAAAATGACACAGAACACTCTGATTGGTTAGATTCCAAGCCCACCAATCAGAGTGCTCTTTGTCATTTTACACAGCGTGGGAAAGTTCTTTGGAATTTTCCCACGCTGTGTAAAATGACACAGAGCACTCTGATTGGTTAGATTCCAAGCCCACCAATCAGAGTGCTATTTGTCATTTTACACAGCGTGGGAAAATTCCAAAGAACTTTCCCACGCTGTGTAAAATGACACAGAGCACTCTGATTGGTTAGATTCCAAGCCCACCAATCAGAGTGCTCTTTGTCATTTTACACAGCGTGGGAAAATTCCAAAGAACTTTCCCACGCTGTGTAAAATGACACAGAACACTCGGATTGGTTAGATTCCAAGCCCACCAATCAGAGTGCTCTTTGTCATTTTACACAGTGTGGGAAAATTCCAAAGAACTTTCACACGCTGTGTAAAATGACACAGAGCACTGTGATTGGTGGGCTTGGAATCTAACCAATCAGAGTGCTCTGTGTCATTTTACACAGCGTGGGAAAGTTCTTTGGAATTTTCCCACGCTGTGTAAAATGACAAAGAGCACTCTGATAGGCTTAAACCAGCCAATCAGAGTGTTCCTAGCCTAATTGCAGGACGTGGCAAGGCTTTATAAGCCTTCCCCCGCCCTGCAGAGCTCAGTCTGCGTGGAGCCCTCTATGGGTGAAGATGGATTATATTTTTTTGCGCTCGTTTTTTTTTTTTTTTTAAATTGCGTCGGTTCTTATGGCTTTTTATTTGGCCTTTTTTGGGGCTGAAAAAATAAGATTTTAGAAAAAAAAGACGTCAAATGGTAAGTTGAATTTTTCTTTACAGGTTAGTTATTTTATTCCCCCTTCACTATTTTTTAGGGTGAGGGGGGTAGGTAGGTGGTAAAATTTTTAGGGGTGGGGATGACTAGGGGCTTGTGGACCCCATGTCACCTTTGATTGGGGGGGGATTTTTATTTAGGGCCCCCACTCACATTTCAGTGGTGGGGGCTGGGGGGGACAGTAGGTCCCCCCTTGTTGTTTTTTTTAGGGCCCCCACCCACCGCTCAGGGTTGGGGGCCAGGGGGGAGGACAGTAGGTCCCCCATCTCATTATTCTTATGGCCCCCACCCACTGCGCAGGGGTGGGGACCGGGGGGAGGACAGTAGGTCCTCCCCCCATTGTGATTTATGGCATTGTGACATTATCGTTTATGTTTAGGTGTGTGAAAACTCATAGCCTGTGTTTTATTTATATTGAGTTTGTAGTATGAACACAGAGTATGTTGATCTAGTATGCGTTGGAGTGTTGGTATAGAGATTTCAGGTTTTGTTGTTGTTATCATCACGTCGTCTGCAAATAGCGGGACTTTATATTCCCTCTCCCCTTCTTTCACACCATAGATACTGGTTCATTCTCGTATAAGTTGTGTGAGAGGTTCCAGTGCCAATACGTACAGATGGGACAGAGGGCACCCCTGTCTAGAGCCATTTGAGATTGATAGTGCATGTGACTCAAATCCCTCATGTTGGATTCGAGTACAGAGCAGAGGCCAGTATGAGAAACCGCTCCGGGAACTCAAACTTATGTAAGATTGTTGCGCGGAAACCCCAGTGTAGCCTATCAAAAGCTTTTTCAGCATTCAGTGAGAGGACTACACCAGGTTCCCCCGACTTCTGCAGCACATGCATAAGGTTCACTAGTTTTCTCATACCAACCATACATTTTGTTTCCGAAAGCAATGATAAGAAATGGTATCTTGGAATTTTGTAGTTTTTGTCACATAATCAATGCCAATGCTTTCCCCGCTCTATTCTTTTGGGTAACTTTGTTCAGTTTTAGCTTTTGGGTCATAAGCACAGTTTTTTGGAGATGCATCTCATTTAGTCTTGCTTTCGTCTTGTCTATTTGTAATTGGTTTTCATGAGATGGTTGTAGAAGGTGAGTAGTTGTATTGTCTCTGAGTGATCGCAGTAGCTTAATGTATTCATGCTTTTGATATTTCTGCAATAAGTTTATTTTTGAATTCTACATTATGTAGGATAATGTCGTTGAGGCGCCAAAGTGCTTTATCTCTAAATTGGATTTGTCTGTAAGAGTTATTGTCACCGGAGCATGGCCCAACCAAACGATATCTCTAATTGTACAGTGGTTTGTGTGGGGGAGCAAATCCCCTGAAACAAAAATAAAGTCTATCCTTGAATATGTTTTGTGTACTGATGAGTAGAACGAGTCCTCCCGATTATTCGGGTGGTATGTCCTCCAAACATCGTAGAGACCATATTCTGATATTAGTTTTGTGAGTGCTTTGCATTGTGTTCGCAGAATTGTTTGTCTGGGCAAAGTGTCTGTCAGTGTTGTGTCCAGTTGGGGTTGTAAGATATGGTTAAGATCTCCACAGATTATAATTGGTGTTGCCTGCGGTGTGGGTAATTTTGCTAGCACTCTATTATGCACAAAATGTGTTTCCTGGAGACACAAAATATCTATTTTGTTTCGTTTGGCATTTTCTAGGAGGATGCGTCTTTTATGTAGCAAATTTAGGCTACATACATTATTAGTTTGTATGTTCATACTTTATTTAGGGTATATAGGCTTCAGTGCTTATTACCTGTTGCTAAGTGTGAATTGGTATATGTAAAGGATGAATGTGCCATAGTCTCACAGTAGGAGAAGGCACCCATTCTGTGAATTGTGAACAGAGTGTAAAATTTGGAGCCCACAGGCAGGTTGTGTGCCTGCCGCATGATATTGTGCTTAGACCCAGTTTGACAAATCCATTTTGTGTGGACCTGTGAGAACTATGGAGAAAGGAGGAAAAGTGTGGGAGGGACAGTATATAAGGGTTAACAGAAGTATGTACAGATTATCTCCTATGGAGATATCGTGTGGTATCACCGCACTGCGGGGTTAGGAGAGATAGGCTTTCTCCATGGATGTGGCTATTGGGCATAGTCTGTATTAAAGACAACGCTTACTGCTGCACAGGTGGTGCGGTTGAAACCTGAGAAAGCGTTCACATTATGTATTTTGCAATGAAGAGAGAGGATGAGGTGAGCAAAGTACTATTTATGGAGGAAGATCCAAATGCGCCTTGTTCCCGCAGTCAAGGGTTTTGATTAACTGCTGTGTTAGTGTTAGTCTGAGTTAGTTTCTAGATGTAGCATAAGTGGATTACTCAATCTGCATGTGATAAATCATATAAATATGCACTTTGTTCAGTGTGTTATAGCAGATATATATAACACGTTTGATACAACACCTCCTCCCCCATCCTGCATGCCGCCCGCCCGTTTCATAACACCATTAGTTGTATGTTCCTGGCTCATAGTGGGGTGTGTAAATTAGACATTATATGGGCTGACGCGAGTCCCACTGTCACCTTTCTGTATAGCTGCTCTGTGTTTGCATCGTCACAGCGTGTTCCGTGACCCACTGGGATTGTGTGTCAGGTTATCTTTCCACCCCTTTCCCGTTTAGTGTCCCTATGTAAAAGTGTCAAAGCCATGTGTTAACCTTACCATACTAAGTATTAGGAGCCTATTTAAGTTGGTAGTCATAAGTAATAACTTAACTAATTACAAAACCATAAAAGTAACTATTGGAATGAACATTGCTTCTCAACAGTATAGTGCAACTTAGAGGAACATGTAGAGTGTCTCGCTATAATATTAAACCTTTCAGGGTGATACTTGCTCTGTCCTTAGCTGTCCTGCGGTTGTTCAGCATTGCTTGTGCACTTTGTTCCAGTCTGCTTTGAGCCTACTTGTTGTCGGTGCAGCCTGTTTGGCAGATGGAGCTGGCATTCCCCAGGTTTCAATTTTTGGAGGCCATCGTCAGGTGTATGAATCACGTTGATGCCTCCATCTTTGGTGACAAGTAGCTTTGTGGGGAACCCCCATCGATAACGCAGACTACGCGCTCTCAAGGCCTCAACCACAGGAGAGAAGTCCTTTCTCTTGCTAAGGGTTGCTGCATATAGGTCCGCGAATATCCTCACTGTGGCATAGTCTTCCGGCAGTTTAGCTTTTGTTCGGCTAGCACACAAGATATGCTCTTTAATGTGAAAATAGTGAGCATGAAGCAGCACATCTCTCGGTGTGGAGTTAGGAAGATGGCGCGACTTCAGTATGCAGTGTACCCGATCTACAAGCAGCATGTCTGCTGGGATCTCTGGAGCATAGGCATGTAGAAGGCCACCTAACATATGCTGGTAAGTCTGTCTTTGAGACAACTTCTGGGACCCCTCTTCCTGCATGCCCGATCTTCCATATCAGTAATCTTGGAGTCTATGATCTTCATTTTGGCTGCCATATGTTCTACATTTGTTGCTAAGTCGCAAATTTGTTGCATTTGTCCTCCATATGGAATGCCAGCTTCCCAAACTGTATGTCTTTGCGCAGGGAATCTGCTGTGTGTTTCCAAATAGTGATAAGTTTATTTGATAGCGCATCTAGTGCTTCATTCAGATCTGCTTTGGTGATCTGGGTTGCCGAGGTTTCTGTATCAAAATCAGGCATTTGAATGCTGTCCTCGGACTCCTCTCTGCTATTTTTAATTAAGGACTGCGCGGCCAGGGTCGCAGGGTTTTGTTTCTGAAAAAAATTATTTAGATTTTCTGTTTTAGAAGAACTCTTCTTGCTTTTATGTTGTGACATGGTCAGGCTTCTGTTTTCGATGCAGCTGTGTATGCTTGGATTAAGTTAGATTGTGTGCCCATGCGCCGGAGCATATTTTCGTCCATCTTGCTCAATTGTTAGCCACGCCCCCAGATTTAAAGTTAATCTAGCTTAAATATTTTCCTATACTATGTGTATTAGAGCACATTACAATTCTTACTTCTCTTGCACTACTGATTGGTGTCAAGGATAGATGGCCTAACTCACAAACAGTGAGTCAAGTAGAATCCTATACACAGAAAAAATTGTATGGCCTTAGGGTGGCCAGACTTAACATATATAGGAGGTATAGGATATCAAAAAGTCAGATTTGGCCTAGGTCAGTGTGACGAACTGAACCTTGTCACTGGTTCTTGGAGGAGCCAGCTGGCCAGCCTCTTACCCTGTGACTATGGCCCCTGCAATATACCTTGACCAATGCACTTGAAAAGGCTCTGTTCATGTGAGTTATGTACTTTTGTACTCCAAACAGAGAGACCGACCGTTAGTCCTGATTCCTTGGAACTGTTTTGGGCATAGGACCATGTGCACGGTTGGTCAAAAATAAGACTTCCAGGAAATTCCTGAACCCCAGAACTGATCTGGGTGATTTTTGGATATGTTAGTCACCCAGATCAGGGCTATAAGGGGATGTAACATGTGGGGGTTTATGTATTTTTAGGGTACTTATGTGGAGTTTTTAAAAAGTGTGTTTTTCTGTGCTTGGAGATAATTGGATTGGAATTAGTATAGTTACTGATCCAATTATCTCCCAGCCAGATGGGAGGGCTTGTGTGCTGTGTGTGGGAGTGTCGTGCCTTATAACCTTATTGTTTTTGGTCTGTGAAGTTGCAAATCAGTCCCCCACAAGGTCCCTGTGGGTGTGCAACTTGCATGGGGATTGTCATATAAGGGCAAGTGTGGCTCCCATTAAACAGATTAGTTTACCCCTTCATGAAGTCTCATGGCTCATGTTTGGGGGATTGGAGAACTACATTCACTCTGGGGATTGCTATATCACAATGCTCCTCTGCCATGCTTTGATCCCATATGCTCACCGCCTTTTAGGCCAGCTGCATACAAGCAAGCTTGTAGCAGGATAAGTAGTAGTAGGAGCTGATATACAGTGTCTGCAGTCATATCAAATAGTAATTATTTGCTACAATGGTGTTTGAACTGTGTCTTGCGTAATACACAAATGCATGTTCATATGGAGTAACTATGCATATTGTGTTATAAGAGCTGTTCCTGCTATGCTCTCTGGAATAGGAGAGGTCTACCCACTGGAATCTGGATCCTGGTCTTGGGCCCAGGGTGGGTGGAGGACAGCGAGACCCCAACCAATCTGCGGCGGTTCGTGGGGTTTACGGTGGTTATGGTGTTCTAGTACAGTGCTTATGATGCTCGCAAGTACAAGGAAGCAGTGATTGGCAGAGGTACCTGTTCGAGGTGCCAGTGGGTCTGTCACAGTCAGGATTACAGACAGATGGATAAACGAGAATAAAAGAGTCAAGGGTCGGGTATACCAGAATACAGAAAAGAAACAATTAAACAAAGCCAATTCAGGTACCAGAAATACTAACGATTAAGGAACGCACTATCAGGCTAATGATAATCAAGACATATCGATGAAGAGAGGTCACAAGGCCTTTATATAAGCTCCTGTGGCCTCTGATTAGCTTGTGTTGAATGTGATGTAAAAATGAATGTGACCAATATTGTGTTTGCCCAGAGTACTTGTAGGGTGCCCACACGAGATGCTGGCTGGAACTTGAATAATGGGAGGGAGACGCAAAGTGTTCTGCATCATTGCCAACATTGGAAAAACATCAGATATCATCATGTCCAGCATGGGAATTGCTGGATCGGGAGAGAGCACTCAGGACCATTGGAGAATGTCTGGCTCGTGGTGGATGAATGACAATTGGCTCAAGAGAAAATTATGTTTCAGCTGAACTTACTTAGAGTAGAGGAGAAGTAACTATTATATTTGCATAATTGGTCTTACCTCCTATTATTTCACTCTGGATTACCATCTGCATATGGTGATGTAAATTACTGTTAGTGCACTCATACCAGAGATTTCTAATAGTATTTACCCTTTGTACTAAACACAACAATGTGTTGAGTTATTTGGAGGGGACAGCAAATGTACACTTATACAGGCTGTACACTTACTACTTTACATTGCAGCAGAGTGTAATTTTTTTCAGTGTTGTCACATGAAAAGATATAATAAGATATTTACAAAAATGTGAGGGGTGTACTCACTTTTGTGAGGTACTGTAATAAACTGCGTGTTTTGATGGCTCAATAATAATAGCAGTGAATACTCTGGTCAACTTAGGACACATGGACTCTGGCTTCAGAGCCTGGTAAAGTTAGGGTGCGCAGACCCTGGAATCAGAATCTGGTAAAGTTAGGGTGCACAGACCCTGTCTCGGTACTCTGGTCAACGTAGGTTATTAGGACCCTGGCTCTGCTTACCAAAATGAGCAAAGGTGTTGTGTTGTAATAAAAACCTAAAATCCTCATTATTATTTTATTTATAGAAAGCCAACTCATACACCAGCATTCTTCACTGGATCAGAAAAGCACACAAATAAATTATGACAAACAAATGGAAACATACAAGAGAAGAGGTGACAACGGCAATCATACAGCTCAATTCACTTGTAAATGATATAGACGTGGTGTAATTCATTCATTAAAAAAATGAAGTAGTTGCAAATAAAAACTATCCTAATAAAAATATCAATGTTTACAAATTGTTTACAACTTGACAGGCAGCAATTTGAATTGTCAATTGTCAGCTGGCACCGTGTTTATCCCTTCCCTTGTACGCTGGGATAATGTGCAAGATCTGGCAATGAGAACAGATTGGTACAATTTGTTTAGCTGCCCTAGGGAGGTTGGTAAACAAAAAAAAGGGCATGTTCAGAAAAAAAGATTTTTTTTAGATTTAAGTCAAGTCACTCAATTGATTTAGGTGGTCAAAGAAAATAGCATGGCTTTGAAGAAATATCTTAATATTTGATCTGCTTCTTAGAGAATAAAATGAGCAGAATCAGATATGATGATTAGTTAACTACATGTACTATTTTAATGTGCGTCAGTGTGACACTTAACAAACAGTCTTGAACTGAGCTCGATTTGCATATGATTTCTGTCACAGCACGAAAAAAAAGTCTGCGCCTTTCATCTGCGTTCGCTCTTTATGCATTAATAAGCAAGTGCTCATCTGTATAGACACTCTAAAAGATTGCTTTAGCAGGCCGTCTTTTGACATTTGGAAATCCTTGTGTGACAAAGACCTATGTCTGTGATGGCATGACTAGTGGCAAATTAATGTACAAATCTTCCAAGGCATTAAATATTTCCATTTATTATATTCAAATATCATCTCTGATCGCCATAATAAAACTGCTCCAAAACACAGAAATATTGTAAAAAAAGCAATCACTGTTTGTTAATAATTCTTATGAGACATTTCACTTCTATATTTAAAGTGAATTAGTTATGAAATAATGTTTGGTTCTATATATTTAAATGTATAGGTGTATTGTATTTTTATATAACAGTTATAAGCGACATATACTAAGCAATTTATTCAATTACAATACTTAATTTCAAAGATTTCAAATATCTCCACAGCTTCGTTCAAGCTTTACCTCTCATTGTTACATAGCTGTCTAGGTTGAAAAATAGACAAAAGTCCATCAAGTTCAACCTTGAAACCCATTCTCTTATGCCATTGATCTGAAAAAAGGCAATAAGAATTGTAGCCATTTCCAATTATGCCACAAAAATGGGGGGAAATCCTTTTTGACTCCATAATCAGATTCCTCTTTTGATCAACAACCTGTTTACATAAAGATCAATTATACCCTTGAATATATTTTTTTTTTTCAAAAAGACAACCAAGCCTTTTTTAAAAAAAAAAAAAATAATAATATCTACATAATCTGATAAGACAACCTATTTGGGTAGAGAATTCCACATTTTATTGTTCTAACTGTAGAGAATCCCTCTGAGAATGCGTATGGTATTGTCCTGCTAAGTTGAATTTAAATATTGAATTCAGATATTGTTTTGTTCTAATAAATGAGCATAAGTAAAATGAAATATATTTTTTATTTCCTTTTTCCATTACCATTGTTATTCTAACATCACTTTTTTAAAATTGCTCTTAAAATAACGGTAGTTGTGTCAAAATAATTTACCAAAAATCAAACTACCATTATCATCATATACCATTAAACTGATATAAAGATTTGAAAATTAGAATTGTTTACATATGTTTTAGATGCATAAGAAATTTATTTTAAAAAAGTCTTTTGTTTGCCTTAAAGGGACACTATAGTCACCAGAACAACTACAGCTTAATGTTCTGGTGAGTATAATCATTATATGCAGGCATTTTCCAGCAAACACTGCCTTTTCAGAAAAGGCAGTGTTTACATTGCCCCTAGGGACACCTCCAAGTGGCCACTCCTCAGATGGCCACTGGAGGTGCTTCCTGGCTCAGTGCTGCACAGTATGCAGCAGTGCCGTTCAGCATCTCCACGCTCTGCATGGGGACCCTGAATTTACAACTTAGAGATGCATTGATTCAATGCATCTCTATAAGGAGGTGCTAATTGGCCAAAATGGCGTTAGGGCTGCCCCCTAGCCGATTTTTCCCCATTGGAAAGCATTGGATTGGCAAAAAATCTGCAATTCTGATGATGTCACCATGGGGACGGGGCCAACGCCGGTGGACCCACGCAGCAATGGAAATAAAATGAGTTTTATTAACTTTTAAGGGGCCTAAGCCAGAGGGAGGGGGGAGTGCAAGTCACCTAAATGGTTGGTTTTGCACTATAGGATCAGGAATACATGTTAGTGTTCCCGACCCTATAGTGATCCTTAAATGCTTCGGTATTAAAATGTACTGCCCACAGAATGTTTTCTCATTCTGTCGCTGGAAAAAAAGTGCTTGCAGGAATGTAGTTAGGTAAAGCAAGAATGGGGCCAATAAGAAGTTTGTATTTAGCGCTTGTGTTATTAGCAAGATCTTTATAATTTTAGATGTAATTTATACAAATTGGTGTGACTGGTAACAAATTACAGTTGTGAGGCAATGTGGCCAACAACTAGTGTTTTAGAAGCAAACATATTGACTGTTCCAAGAAGTAACAGGGTGTAATCTTTCTTTCACTCACCAATTGCTGCTATTGTTACTATTGACTGCTAACAAAATATACTTCTGGGTTCTAAAGTGTCATATGACTGCCTGAGGCACAACTAGAAACCACGTGGGGTCCAGTGCAAAAAATTGCCCTGCGGCCCCCCACATACGTCTCACCTCCTCCCTCCCCCAGCCCCGTCTCATTTATACAAACACACTGACATACATGCAGATACACACCATATAATACATACAGATACATACACAGACACACATGCTGATACAGACACACATACACACATGCAAATGCAGACACACAAACTAATACACAGACACATGTATACACAGAGACACACATGCAGATACACAGACACGCAGAATTACACACTTTGAGATACACAGAATGCACTCCTATAGATACAAACACTGACACAAATACAGATACACAGACACACAATGACATACACATGCAGACAAATAGATACACATGCAGACAAACAGATACACATACAGACAGAGACACACATACAGTGACACACAGACACGCACATACAGACAGAGACACACACACACAAACAGTAAGACACATACACACACATTAAGACACACACACATACACAAACACACACACATACAAAATGTTTTAGTCACCCTCCTATTTCCTACCTTTTAGATGCAGGAGGGTGACTTACCTGAGGTCCAGTGGTGGCTCAGGCTGGTGGGAGTTAGAGTTCCCACTCAGACTCCCTCCTCTCCTTCCTCCCATGCGGCGCTGTGTGAAAGCTGGGATGTGTGACCGGGGCAGTCACTTCCACATAGATGTCATCACGGCGGGCCTGGTAGTTAAAGCGCTGCAGCGCTGCCCGGGCCCCCTGGAAATACATATCATGCATTAATGCAACACATGGCCGGCTGGGCACCGCGGTCGCAGGGGTCCACAGAGCGGCCGGGTCCCCTGGAGTGACGGTCCAGTAGCAGCTGCGACCTCTGTGAACGTGGTAGTTCCACACCTGCTGCCTTTATTGCTAAATATTGGAAATATATGAACATTATCTTGTTACACAAATTATTTCAGGCCATAGAATCCCATTTCACTTCTAAAACTGTAAAAAAGGGTTCCAGTGATAGCCACTGAAAAGTGATTGGTATATGGAAATCTTATCCACAAGTATAATAACCTAGTAACCTATACATTATGGTGTTTTAAGTAGTGTATATTAGCCTTACCAGTCTGCTTCTACATTTGTGATGATTTGTTGTTCCCTTTTTCTTTCTGGTTCCCTGTTGTATCATTGAAAAATGTATTTAAAAATGTAGTAAAAAAAAAATCAGATCTTAAGCATTGAATGATAAAGATTTAGGAAGTCTAATACATCACGACATCAATCAGTTTATAATGTTTAACTTGGCAGATGTTACATAGTAAATTATATAGATAGATTCTGTAAGTTCTAAGTATTCCTAAAAGTAAAGTGGGTGATGCTACAGTCATACAGGTGGAAATATTTGACAGATCAGTTATTTTTCTAGAATTACTGTCAGCCCACAGCTGTACCTTGTTTATATATATCCACTCATCTCCTTGCATTACATCCTTGTGTGGACTTTGCTTTCTAGTGTTGCATTGTTTGTTGCTTACAGATTTCTGTGATCACATTTCTCTCTTGACCTTGGCTATTGTTTTTTGTCCTGTTTTTCTTCTTTATCAGTCTTCTGAGATTCACTGTCATCCTTTTCTATATAGTATATCCTGTCTTTTCCTGACTGTTCTATTTTATCCTGTGGTTACTTCCACTGGATCATCCACCTATCTGTCTGTCTGTATGTCTGTCTATCTGTCTGTCTGTCTGTCTATCCATCTAATCAATGTTTGCATTCTAGCATTTTTATCCAGGACCAAGACTTTTGCTTGAAACATTCTAGTTCTGGAAAAGCTTTGGACATTCAATCTGGGTGCTGCCTTCACTCTTTCTTTACTCAAAGGAGGACAATGTTAATTAATTTTATAATAATATTTAATATGTATCTCCCTTTGCCTAAAGGTAGGATAGGGTTAATTATGTAGGTAATATTTGATATCCTTCCCCCTCTTGCCCAAAGGCATGAAATAGTTATTTAAACTCATTATAATGTGTAATACTTAATCCCTGCACTCAAGATATTTTTTTTAGCAGAAGAGTAAATTCCCTTTAATATCACTGTTATTAAAGCAGTATATAATTCTGTTTTGCATTGAATAGAGAAAAGTTAAGTTTATTTTCATAATATGACATGTCAATGAGTTTATATAGGATTCGCTAGATATCAAGAAGTGCAATGGCAGGAACCGGTACTATGTGTAGGAATACAGGGATTTTAGAAGACTAGAAAATAGGGTAAGACAACATAAAGAAGATAAAGAGAATAGCAGTTGTAACCTTAAGAGACTTGGACCGTACATACAATAAACACTGATAATTAAAGTCTTGGGTAAACTATTGCTACGTAAACTTAATAGAGTCCACTGGTGTTTCTACAACAGCAGCGACATCTGTGATGCATTAAACAGCCTTGGAGAAATATAAATGATCAAATGTACGGTCCTGAAATCTCTTGAGTTAAAAGTAAATTTAGATTGCCCAGATATAGGCTTCGAATAATGTACATACGTCAGACAAAATAGAATTCACATGCATAGAAAAATCTGTAAGTTAATTTGCGATGAGATGTACAGATAGGAGTATGCCATAGACATTAATCTCAGTGAGAAATGTATGTTATTTTATATCTTGTCAATGTAGACTGTTTAATTTTGAATATACATATAAATTGGCAGAATTGGTTTGTTTTCATGCATAGTTTTTCCAAACATAATTTTTTTTTAATATGAAGCAGAAGAGTACAACAGATGTCGGGGTTACATTACCCAACACCCTAACAATAGTCGCAGAAAATACAGTAGTAATAAACAGAAAGTATGTATAAAGGTTTTAAAAAAATTTTAATTTGATAGAAAAGCAGAAACACAAAGCATAAATAGGCTTAATAGGGAAATCTAAGTAATCCAGAATTGTACATTTTAATATTAGGGTGTTCATTGGTGCTTACTCAGACTTACTGTTTATATGAGTGTAGAATAAGTCTTAAACATCCCTTTTCAGGAGAAAAGAATAAGCAATCCATGTATAAGCCTGGTTACCTACCAAGAACATTTATGATACACTCTAGTCAGGATTTAGAAACTACCTACTACTTGGACAGCACTCACAACTACTGAATGACTTGCTTATTTAACAGACAGGAGTAAGTCCTCAAAACTAGTCCTCATAGAAATAACTGCTGCTTTTTGACATTGTCAACTATGAGATATTAATTGACACCCTGGAATAACTCTGTAGCCTAGATGGCAAATGGTTGCTGGATCAAATCCTCCCCATCTGACAGATAACAGTGTGTCCTCATTGTACTCATTGTACTCTCGTACCCTTTACCACTGTTTGTGGAATACTAAAGAGATCCATTCTAATGGTCCATGTTGTTTGGCGTTACAAGCTCCTGATCGGTGACATTATTATACAAAATCTCTACTATCATAACAACTATGCTAAACAAATTCATATGGAAGATAAGTGCCAACCAGCTAGACTTTTTGTGTGTTTGTGTATGTATGTTGGTACTTCTAAGCACCACTTTGGATTTTAACACTCGTCTTTTCTTTTCAACTTGCATTGGTTCTAGCTCATGTAGGCTCTATTTTTTTCATTTTGTAAGTAAAACTTACCTAAGCTTTGCTCTATTTCATCTCGTATCTATAGATTTTAGATATGTGTTAAAAAAAAAAATCCTTGCAGCTTATGTTTTGGTGATTTTTAAGCGATATAAATATTCAGATTAATTTCATATACTTTTCAATGTACCTTGTTAAGTTTGCATTAAACTGTCACATCCAAATGAGGTCTTCATACAGCTGATTAGACAACTAACTATGCTATGGAGCTGGAATTTGAAGAAATATCTAGCCTCAATATTCACAGATAATATTAATGTAAGGCAATATGTGTTTTCTTTATTTAAAAAAAAAACATATAATTTATTATTATAACTGTTTCACAGTTATATCTCTAAAGCAAACATATATATTTAACTCTGATAGTAAGTGTAAGCTGCATATTGACAATACAGGAATTCTATACAAATCTGTGTCTTATATTAACTTGCTATTAATCATCATAATATCATTCATATTGCTTTTGGCCAGCTCATGACACAGACAACTACTTAAAGCGTGCATTGTTATAGTGCTTCTAGGATTTCTGATTACTTAATTCCTGCATACCCTAAGCTAGAATTGCATTCTAACTCTAGACATAGACTTACCAGTTCTGTCCTAAGTTTGTGTTTTGACTCTCTAGTAGTTATTTAGATTTATATTTCCAAATCTGGTAAATAAGTCTATACTATGCCCTTCTTGATCTTGATCTTCACAATATGTCCAACAGTCACAAACATGTAATAGTACTTATAAGTAGCATAAATTCTTAAAAATTAGATATTGTACAGTGTGATTCTAACCATTATGTTGAAAAAAATAGCACCACTCAAAATTCATGAATAAACATTTTGCATATTAATGCACATTGAGTCTGGTGTCTTAAAGATCATCTGTAGACGTACTATGCCTGTTTTTCTTTTTGAAGATTTTCAAGATCTCTCTAACATTTAATTACAGTGACAATCTCATATGAAGTGTCTGATTAATTGCAACACACTAGAATCTTGTGTTTTCTTCTATGTAAGTCATAAACTTTGTTCATTTTTTAGGAGAGATTGTAACTGACACCCGTGTCTAGAATTGAGCATGATCTAAGAAGAAGAGTTGACCCAATCTCTCCCATTCAAGTCACTCTTTGAAGTAGCAGCCACCTGGAAATCTATGGACATGGACATCAGATGCTCGATCATAATGTGCATTTACATGTATGTACTATTTATTTCAATGTCCTCTGTATTTCAAATGTATGTATTTCCATATAAATATATTCTTACGATTATGTTTTGTAGAATAGATACATATACAAATAAAACCTTTAATGATAGTGATGACCACTATTATCATTTTTATCTAGCATATGATATAAATGATTAACTTAGAAATCTTTTAATTGATCTTTAATGTTTTGTTTTTTTCATGAGAAAATATTAGCATATTATATACATTTGGTTTGCATTAGTTGTGGATGAGAGCTTTTCTTAAAGTAACTTAAAAGATCACAACTGATTATTCTGGAGAAACAAAATTGAGAAAGTTTAATTTATGTGAAATTTTAATATATGAAGTTGTCTGTACTTTTCTGGAATGTTGTGTATAGAAATGTTATAAATTCACATGCATGTTTTAAATAGGTTTAAAAAAAATATATAATAATCAGTCTTTAATATGCAGATGTTTGAATAATACTTTATGTAAAAAGTTGGACATCTTTATTAAGCTTCCAAAGCTAATTATAATAGTTACATACTTTTGAAGAAATGCAGTTAGTACAGTAAGTCTAAATAAATAAAATAAAATACATATGTAATCCCTTCAAAATTCAAATGATAAAGAAGTACACTGTAACCATATATTGATATATGATTAAAATGTATATACTTCACATTTTTTAATTAATGAAATATATAACGTTTCCACCTGACATATTTCCAAACTTAATTTTCCATGATATCAAACCAGCCTTTATTGGTAATCTGGGGTAACAAAATTAGCCATCACTAATACTATAATTTGACAGAAAATGAATAAATGAATGATAATACACATTTTTATAAATTTATGAACATTATATCAACAGCTATAGTTTAAAGGAAATAATATATCACCAAAGATAGAGTCAGAGCAATAACCTTTCACAACTTGGAAATTATGCAATAAGATGTTGACTCTTTCTCCAGGTATTTTTATTTACAATACACGAGAAGCTTTTCCTGAAGTGCCTCAGGTTGCATCAGAGATGACACTTGTTCTGATTTGTCAGATTGGCTTTGATAATTATTATTTGAGAACTTTTTGATCTCAATGATGAATACTTGATTAGTTTTTCACAAAATCAGTCATCCACACCATTTAGCATTGCTCATGTGGAACGATGTTGATTTAGCTGCCCACAGCCAAGACGTGTTCCTCTTAACAGGTCTGGGAGACTGGTCTTTAGGGAAAAAAGAGGTGGAAAAAGGGCAAGTTTATGGGTAATGACTTTGGATTACCAGATATTTAAAGCTTGATATTTCTTTTCTCAATTATGTTCAATCCTTCTCTTACTGGTCTGGATGCCACATATGTACAGAATCAATCTGCTCAGTAGAATGTTTCTGCTATTTCAAAAAGGAACCTTCCTGACACTATTGTAAGTCCCAAAGCCCCTGGAGAATGTATTTTGATAAATAATATTTCAAATGTGGAATACTTATGTAGTTTTCACGGAGGGATAACCTCGCCTCTTCCTAAATGTGATTCATTGAGATTGCAAATACTTTTTTCTTTATTTTTACTTAAGTGCTCTTACATCAGTTTCAGCAAATTAACTTAAGAGGAATAAATGTAAAATGTAATGGTATTTAGACTGCTCCAGAATGGATTTGATATTTTGTTTGCAGTGTTTCTCCTTTTATTTATTTGAGCATATCGTCAATAAAATATCTGTCTCCTGTCAATGAACTATAGACTATATAAGCGATACAAATGTTGTAGGTACCCAATAAGGACAGATAAAAGCAGCATGAACATTTTAAGGACTGGCAAAGAAAACACTTAGATATTCTTTTCATAGTGAACTGATCTTTTATTTTAGTTCATGACATTTTCTCGTAATTAGATTTTTTTTTTTTTTTGGATTGGGAAAAGTTTTAGTAATGAACAATTTGTTTAAAGTCAACATATATAACTCCATAATTTAATAATACCAGAATTCTAAGGTGGTCATTGCTCTTAACAGACTGCAATAATTATGGAAAGAATATTCCACTTCTAAAAAAAGAAACAGGATAAGTTTTGATTGATAAAGTAAATAATTAACAAAAGATTTGCAAATTCAGCACAATCAGTACATTGCAGAGATGGACATTCACCATTAAATGATCATTGTTGTTCTTACTAAACAATCTAAACTTGAAGTAAAGGTTCACTTTAATCAATCCCTTTAATTACATGATAACATACCTCTGCACAGTCTCAGAACTGGTGGTATCATGCTGATTTCAGGCTTCCATCCCATCATCCAATGTTGTTGTTTTTTGGTGTCTCAAATCAGGATAGCAGGAGTGCTCCAAAGGATGCACTCACAAACATAACTATTTTTTCTCCCAACCATGCATTATTACAATTTTATGTGGAACCAATATTTAACAATCTGTGACATTTTGCTTAGTACTGGGCACATTTGACTTCCTGACCTTTTTGCCCCTAATATATCTCTCATGAATTGGTTATCTATGGGCATTTTTCACATACAACATTTAATACAAGATAATATACATATCCCAGACTGCTCTCCCCGGATATCTTTATGGCAGGGATTGGGGACAGATCCCTTGCTATAGAAACTCAGAACTTCTCTATGCTGACAGCCCAATCTCAGATGTTTCCCCTAGTAAAACTAAGCTCCTCTACTTATGTTACTTGGACTACATTTCTAAGACTGACCTCAAGACTCTATAAGTAAAAATATATAGATAAAACAAAGAAAAAATGGCAAACGGCTGGACAGAATAAGAAGAAGATGTATAAAGCGCTCAAATGTGCCTCCCCCGATGTAGATGGGTGGCTAGATGTTCCCACTTCCACTCCAATGGATAGGATGTAAAACAAGGTTTCCAGGCGGTGGAGTTTAGGAAAAAGTATCAAAATTTATTATAAAAAGGTGAACAATAACCACCAGCATATAATATAAAAGGTTAGGAATATGGGTCCTACATGTTTCGTTCCAGCAGGAACTTCCTCAGGGACCAAATGACAGTTATATTCCAGCAATAAAAACACAAGTAACAGAAAAACAATTGTTTATATATCTTGTAAGAAGGTCGTTTCAGGGTTATGACAATTGTTTTTCTGTTACTTGTGTTTTTTATTTCTGGAATATAACTGTCATTTGGTCCCTGAAAAAGTTCCTGTTGGAATGAAATGCGTAGGACCCATATTCCTAACCTTTTATATTATATGCTGGTGGTTATTGTCCACCTTTTTATAATAACTTTTGATACTTTTTCTTAACCTCCACCGCCTGGAGTCCTTGTTTTACATCCTATCCATTGGAGTGGAAGTGGGAACATCTACCCACCCATCTACATCGGGGGAGGCACCTTTGAGCGCTTTATAGGTCTTATTATTATGCTGTCCAGCCGTATCCCATTTTTTCTTTGTTTTGTCTATATATCTTGTAAGAAGGTCGTTTCAGGGTTACGACCTTGGGAGGTTGTCTTTTATATATCACAGATAAGTATATTTTGTATTTATATTATCACACCTGTTACACTTTGGTGCTGTATTTTTGTTTCTATAAGTAAAAAGATTGGAAATAGATTTAGGTTGACATATTCCCATACAAACCATGTACCATTGATTTAGTTATATTGAAAACTCGAGAACTTCAAGATAATTTGTTGTTTTTTTTTAACGACATGCCTAGATTTTGAGAGAATAACATTCCAGGATAACATTTTCTATTTGCATCTGTGGTAATTAATTAAGGCTCTCCCTCAAAATGCATAAACCTTGAAAGAGCTTCATGAATCTCCTCCGTTCTCATTCTGGCATGTAACTCAAGTTAGAGGGCATGAAATATGGACAGTAGAAGTCGGTTAATAAAGTGAAAAGAAAGATGTACTCACGCTATGAAACCTCAAAACTATTTGTGCCTTAAGTGGTGTCAGCCAGAGAGATTATCAATCAGCCTGGCGAGCATTCATGCCAGACAGTTTTCCAAATGGGTTGCCCCATTTTGGATATGGCAGTGAAACAGGTGGACTCCCCCCCCCCCCATTGTTTTAGTTTCCTACCTTCCAATGTTGTGAGGTATGTGATAATGTAACTAAGACTGATCATTGTCAGGTAAAACTGAGATTAGTTAAGGGTAATAAATCAAATATGTTGGAAGAAAAAAGGATAACAATGTGTGTTACCCTGAAACATGAGCCTTGCCCGCATACATTCACCTGTAAATGACAAATAAATGGAATCTTAGGAATATAGCCTATTTGGATGGTAACTGTTTATTGTGATTGCTATACATAAATCCTTCACATTAAATATGCCTTCTACATGTAGTGTGCAAAATACACAGTTGAAAAATACTAGTCTTTTAGCTGCTGATTGTGAACACAAATACATACATTCAGTTACAACTGTAAAAATGAACTCAGCCCAGTCTACTAGATCTTCTTTTTAGTAGTCTAACTGCCTCTCATTTTGAAGACCCCCTTCACACTGTTCACATTCTCATTTCCCTTCATTGTGCAACTCTCACATAGATATTATGAGCGGACTTCTGAGTCTGATATTGTGAGAGTCGTAAACTAATGATTCCTTGCAGGGCCCGCTGCACACCTTCCAAACTTTCCTCACAGAGAACTGGACCAGAAGTCCTGAGGTTGCAATGAGAGACCATTGGACAATCAAGAAATCCACAAGACCACCATGGAATGTATTATCACCTCCACCCCTTCTGCACAGGAGGTAAGCAGGAAGGGATAAATGTAACATTAAAAAAAATCAATAGTCTTTACTGTATGGGAAGACTGTGTTTAACAGAGCCCCATCACATACTGTCACTCCCCAACACACTCAGCCCATATATATTGTCACCCCCTCATATATACTGCCATAGTGACTTACCATCTCTCACTCTATCACACTCACCTCCAAACTTGTCACTCACCTCCCTGCCACACTGACCCTGTAACACTCAACACTCACCATTCAACCCTGCAATACAGCCTGTCACACTCATGCCCTAACTCTATTACACTCACCTACCCCCAACATGTACACTAACCCCCCTCACTCTGTTGCATTTACCCCCAAACCTTGTCACACTCAGCCTGTCAAACTCACACTCCTCACAAAGTCACACTTACCCCCTCACCACCCTACTCAGTCTATCTCCGTCTACCCTTGAAGATAGTCATTGTCATGCATTTTCAACTCCCACACATGAAACTCAGCCTCACAAAAACCACAAGCAGCCCCCCGTATGCACAATTCAAACAAGGATACACACATTCACACACAAGGATGTTCATGGGTGGCTCTTCTTCTCTGGAACAGCTTGCCTTTACACTTTCCCCCAGTCTATAATCATTTAAGATGTCCCTCAAAATCCATCTCTACAGAATAGCCTATAGACTCCTGTAGCAAACTTATATTTCACAAACCTATCTCTTGCTCTCTCAAATCTCACCTTTAAAAGGATTCTATAGTGCCAGGAAAACAAATATGTCACACACATTACACACACACACATTCACACACAAGGATGTTCAGGCACATACACAGGTACAACGCTAGAGACTCAGACACACTTAGTAAGAAATGCACACAGTCTAATGCACATACACAACTACATAATACAAGATACACAGATATAACTCAGTCCCCCTGTACAGCTCTCAGCCTCCTCCACACTCCACCACCACAACATCCAGAGACTACTAATAGTAGAGGTGAAGTGAAATGCTTTTCTGTACATTGGCTCCCTGTACCCTGTAGGATTCAATTTAGAATACAAACCCTTGTATGTAAAGCTCTAAACAACTCTAGACCCCAGTATATTTTATATTTCTTCACAAAATCATAGGTTGCCTATTCTCAGTCTCTCCACTCGGCCGGTCATCTTCTATTGTCTACCATGCATACCCTTAGTGCTAACTCCTGCATGCAAGACTTCTCGTGGGCGGCTCTTCTTCTCTGGAACAGCTTGCCTTTACACTTTCCCCTAGTCTATAATCATTTAAGAAGTCCCTCAAAATCCATCTCTACAGAATAGCCTATAGCCTCCTGTAGCAAACTTATATTTCACAAACCTATCTCTTGCTCTCTCAAATCTCACCTTTAAAAGGATTCTATAGTGCCAGGAAAACAAATATGTCCCTCAGCACTGGGTCAGGCTCCACCCACGTCAGCCGGTGGGGGAGACCTAACGCGCATGCATGGCAATGGCCACGCTCCCATTAGGATATCCCTATAAGAAAGCATTCAGCAATGCTTTCCTATGGGGAAAATCTGATGCTGGAGGTCCTCGTGCAGAGCGAGAGGATGTCCAGTATCAAATAACGGACCAAAGGTCTGTTTCGATTCCGGAATCCCTCTAGTGGCTATCTGCTGAACAGCCACTGAGGGCTGACTTAGAGTTGTTTTACATTGTTAGTGAATGTTTTAGATTGCAGCACTAGGTGCAAAAGGGACACAGCACCCAGACCACGTCAATTAGCTGATGTGGTCTGGGTGCCTTTAAATTCTGCTACTTTCCACCCTTTAGCTTGGTTGCTAGCCCCCACGCTGCCCTTTCTATGGTGTTTTTATACACCATCTCTTCTAGATTGTAAACTCCATCAAGCAGGATCCTAATCAACTAATTGTTCCTGCAACATTTTTAATTGTCTCATCAAAAGGTAAGTTTCAGCCTTTATAATATTGTAAAGTGCTGCAGAATATGTTGTTATTAAAAATAATAATAATAATAATAATAATAATAATAATAATGTAATATTGTTTGTCTTTGGAGGTGCTTTAATATACTCCAATCTATAATATTTATTTTTCTGTTCCTATTATACGCTCTGTTGTTTCTTTTGTCTTTTGCTTAAAGGAACACTCTAGGCACCAAAACAACCTAATCTAAACTAAGTTGTTATGGTGCCAGGAGCCTCTTGGAGAGACTTACATCAAGCTGTTAAACCATTCTCAAACAGTTCCTCCAGTGACTAAACTGAGTTGGAAAGAAACATACCTTTCTCAAGACAGTTTAGTGAATGAGGAGTCGCTGATTGGCTGAGTTTGTCAGCTGACCGCTCTCCGCCAATAAGCAGCACCCCTTCAAACTTCCTGAATCTTAAAATTGCTGCCAGGGGAGGAGTGGACATCGCAGCTGAAGGTATAACCTCTTGAGGTAAGAGTGCTTCCAGGGGCGTCCTGGCACCATAACAACTTTATTTAGATGAACTTGTGTTGGTGCCTGGAGTGTCCATTTAAGTTGTAATATTACTAATAAGTAGTGTAAAGAAATTATACCATTGATTCGCGATTTTTTTTTTCTCGTTCGGTAGATAAAACTACCGTACACCGACCACCCCTCTGGCTCATTAACTATAAAGAAAACCACAAGATTAAGTGCTCTATCTGTGGGGCCGCCGTTTATTTGGTTGAATGCCACGTGCTGGATAAAACGGGCGCCATCTTGTCCCACGAAAAGAGGCAGCGGGACTTAGTCATCGAGTGTCAGGAACTCCAAATCGGACACTCGACTTCCCGAACACTGGTCAACGTCTACTTCTTTTCACCGACCAGCCAGGAGAGCGCTGTTCAGTAGGTTTCTTCACACAAACTAGGTGAACAAAAGCTACCCATGAACCAGGGGAACCATTTGTGGATTTGTTCGGTTTGAATCCCCTAAAATAGACAGACCTACCTCTGAAACTGTGGAACTGTTTTGGGAAAAGGACCATGTGAGCGGTCCATCAAATAAGTGACTTCCAGGAAAATCCTGAACCCCTGAACCGATCTGGGTGAGTTTTGGATATGTTGGCCACCCAGATCGGGGCTATCAGGGGATGAGACAGTTTTCGTGTATTTCGGGGGTACTTTTGGGATGTTTTATATTGTAAGTGTTCTGTACTTAATTTAATTTTATATGTTTGCTTGTAACTAGTCTCCTCTCAGGTCCAGCGGGGAATGCCCCTTGAATGTGATTTGGGAAACCCCTTTCATGGGGAGTTGCATATAAGCCGGCCATTTGGCCTGAATAAAATTATTCCTGCTGTACCCTTCAACTAGTATAGGCTGATGTTTGGGTATTGCCTGATTACTCAGTGGAATTAATTCTATGCTGCACTTTTACTCTGAAGAACGTTCAAATCAACACCCGAACTGCAAGCTATAATCACTATCTTTGGCAGTTCGGGAGAAAGCGAACGAACAGGTATCTGAAATACCAACATTCGTTACAAGTAGTTTTTGCAGAGGCAGCAGTTAATACACAGAAAACTCTTGGATTTCTGTCTAGATGTTCCTACTGAGTGGAGTATTTCATATATGGATTTGACAGATGTAGAATGAAGGATTCGTGAGGTTTGATGTAATACATCCTTGCAGCCTCAATCAGTATGATATTAACAGCACAATGGAGTATTCACAGAGCTCTGTCTAAAAGCCTAAAAGACATATTTTTTTCCTGTGACTCCACTGCAACCAGTGACAACTGGTGTCTGAATAGCAATGCTATGAGCACTGCCTCATCTCACCCTGTAACATCTCGTGAACCAAATACAAGGACATCAGACAAACTCATCATAGTCTGGCAGTTGTTTCAACTCCAGAAACTGTACTCTGCAAACCCTTCAGAAACATTACTTGTTTAGGAAGTAATGTCAGGTGACCAATCAATGGTCAATCATCCTCCTTCTCAATGTGTCATATTATGCTCACATACTAAGCATGTTAATACATCTAGTAATCAATCTATACCTTAAATGAAAATAAGCTTTATTTTTAGAAATTTGCAATTTTACTCAGTTACTTGACGTTATTCGATCTAGCACTATGTTCTCTCTGGGGATGGTGTTACACTTCTGCTCTTGCTCCATGTGCAGTCTTCAGTCTGCAGTTTGCAGGGCTTTCACACTCTTTTTTTGGGGTAGTCTTATGGGTGGTCTCTCCCCTGTCTGGCAGTTGCAGGTGAAACGCAAATTGATATTTTCTGAACATTTGTTGTTTTTTTTTTTTGTTTGGGTGGTGTTTTTTTTCTCTCTTGCTGGGAAATGTATGTCATCTACAATGTTTTGGTGTGATATGCCTGTTATACCTTTAGCATCTATGAGGGCTGCAGGGACAGCATGATACCATGACTTTTTGATATGCATACTTTTTTTATTAATAAATGTGCACTCTCTTCGTATACATAATTTTTCTGTGGATTATTTGGGATTATCTATGTGTGCGGACTGAAGACCTACATGCACCTATTGTGACATATTATCTATAATTGGGAAAAGTCCAGCACCCTGGCACGAATCCTGTTAATTTAACGATTGAATGACTCACAAGTACAATCTAATATTTTGGGGCATTTCTGAGATAATTTAATATTGCGGCTACAGAATATTATTTCCTGTTCACACTATCTATAGTTCATAGCCATATTAAACCTAATGTAAAGTGCTCAGATTTGAAACCCACAGGCATACTGACCTAGAGCCAGAGATAACCAAACCTCAACATTGGGTTTTTATGTGGATATGGGTATGTTTTATACTACTTGCATGCCTGTACTGTATATTGCACTTTGTTTGTATGGTTTTTATTGCTTCATTATATGAATAAAAATCTTTTTTGTTTGCAATTATTCATGGTGTGCTTTGGGTTTATTTACTACTCAGTTCCTGTACACCTTACCCAGCACTAACCGCATCAGGTAGGGAGTAACTATAGCGAACACAGTGCATGGTTGCTATGCTGGGGTAGCAAAAGGATCACATGTGGAAGGTCTCTTCTGCTCCCCTTGTCACCCAATTATTCCGTATAGACTCTATACCAATAAATGGAAGGTGGGAGAAAGACCTATTTTTAAATAACATTTTTCCTCCCAATTTATTTATTTGCTTGCAAATCTACTAGCACAATGTATAGATAGAATTTCATGTTCTTTAAAAACGCATAAGTTAGAAATGGCATGACCGGTACCTTTTAAATTGTAAGCTTGTTTACGCAGGGGCCTCTTAGTCTCTTTTTGTATAAGTCAAATTGGTCATGTTGTATTTACATGTTGGTGCTTTATCAATAGTAATGATAGTATTGTACAAAACATGAATATCCTTCTAACCATTTCTAAAGATGTTCTTTGTGGAATATTCATCTTCCTACAAATGCAGTTCGACTTGTTTTTTTTCCAGTAAAGGCTAATTGAAAAAAAAGTTGGAAAATAATCTTCACTATTATCATAAATTGACTATGTGGATAATTATTAGTTCATTTTTTCTGTTCTAACAGATCTTACAGTAACTCGGACAACAATAAAACGAAATCCATAGCGCTGTGTCTATTGTTTTAGCTAATGAATGCCTTTCACTAGACTAAAAGCATGCTGATAATGACGGTGACTTCTCATATTTAGAGTAATAAATTTAACTAAATGGCAGGCTTATATTAGCATTGCAGAGCGGTACACAAATCTTCAGAAGTTGTTTTCCATTTAAAAATACCGTACAACTAAATATTCTTGGATGGGTATAGTGAGCACATGGCTTGGGGGAAATATAGATGTTTGGTGCAGGTGTTGCAATGTAATTCTGTAACCAAGTAATAAGCAAATTCTACTTCCAATGTATTTAACTAACTTGAGTGTATACTGCTTTGCAGAAGTACTGATATGAATTTGTGATATATGAATTTAAAAGGATCAATAATAGAATTTAAAGAGAAGTTATATTACGTAATACTCGCAATTTAATATATTTATACATTCTCCAATATAAATAATTGTTTACAAGTAATGCAGACACATCTATGTACAATGTACATACTCAGTACATACTGTTTATATTCAACCAATCAGAGCAAGGTAGGACATTGTTCCATGATGGATTTGCATGTGTATTTTAAACGTCTTGAACTGTCATTATGATGTCCTGAATTATGGTTTGTGCTTGGGGTTTTGTTTTTTTTGTTACTCAAACATGCATCAGGATTTTAATTATGCATGGGTCCATTTCTAGGAGTTGGGGGGCCTTTCAATACAATAGTATGTCTACTGTGACAATTTTACAAATTTTAAGAATTTAAAGATCAATCACACTCCATATTTTTAACGGGTAATTTTATAAAGACACTCTTTCAGTAGATTCTACTTTACTACATACAGTGCCTTGCAAAATTATTCACCCCCTTGGCATTTTTTTTTGCTTTTTTGCCCCACAACCTGGAATTAACATGGATTGTTTGAGGATTTGCATCATTTATTTTACAGAATATGCCCACAACTTTGAAGATTTTTTTTTTATTTATTGTGAAGCAAACAACAAATAGGACAAAATAACAGAAAAAGTCAATGTGCATAACTATTCACCCCCCTAAAGTCAATACTTTGTAGAGCCACCTTTTGCGGCAATCACAGCTCCAAGTCGCTTTGGATAAGTCTCTATGAGGTTGCCACATCTTACCACTGGGATGTTTGCCCATTCCTCCTCGCAAAACTTCCCCAGCACCTTAAAGTTGGATGGTTTGCACTTGTGAACAGCAATCTTTAAGTCTGACCACAGATTTTCTATTGGATTGAGGTCTGGGCTTTGACTAGGCCATTCCAACACATTTACATGTTTCCCCTTAAACCACTCAAGTGTTGCTTTAGCAGTGTGTTTGGGGTCATTGTCCTGCTGGAATTTGAACATCCGTCCTAGCCTCAAATCACGCACAGAGTGGTACAGGTTTTGCTCAAGAAAATCCCTGTATTTAGCACCATCCATCTTTCCCTCAACTCTGACCAGTTTCCCAATCCCGGCTGCTGAAAAACATCCCCACAGCATGATGCTGCCACCACCATGTTTCACTGTGGGGATGGTGTTCTTTGGGTGATATGATGTATTGGGTTTGCGCCATACATAGCGTTTTCTTTGATGGCCGAACAGTTCAATTGTAGTCTCATCAGACCAGAGTCTTCCACATGCCTTTTCGCAAACTCAAAAGTGCCATTTTGTTTTTTGCTGAAAGTAATGGCTTTCTTCTGGCCACTCTGCCATAAAGCCCAACTCTATGGAGCGTACGGCTTATTGTCATCCTATGTACAGATACTCCAGTCTCTGCTGTGGAACTCTGCAGCTCCAATAACCTTAGGTCTCTGTGCTGCCTCTCTGATTAATGCCCTCCTTGCCCGGTCCCTGAGTTTTGGTGGGCGGCTGTCTCTTGGCAGGTTTGCTGTTGTGCCATGTTCTTTCCATTTGGTTATGATAGATTTGATGGTGCTCCTTGGGATCATCAAAGATTTGGATATTTTTTTATAACCTAACCCTGATTTGTACTTCTTAACAACATTGTCCCTTACTTGTTTGGAGAGTTCCTTGGTCTTCATGGCAGTGTTTGGTTAGTGATGCCTCTTGCTTAGGTGTTGCAGCCTCTGGGGCCTTTCAAAAAAGGTGTGTATATGTAATGACGGATCACGTGACACTTAGATTGCACACAGGTGGACATCATTTCACTAATTATGTGACTTCTGAAGGTAATTGGTTGTGCCAGAGCTTTTTATGGGCTTTATAACATTCGCACATGCCAATTTTCTGTTTTCTATTTCTAACAAAACAGTTTTATGTATATATTTTTCTCATTTCACTTTACCAACTTAGACTATTGTGTTCTCATCCATCACTTAAAATTCAGATTAATAAAACATTAAACTTAAGGCTGTAATGTAACAAAGTAGGTAAAAAGTCAAGGGGCATGAATACTTTTGCGAGGCACTGTAGATCTAATGGTGTTGTATAAAAAAACAGGATATCAATTCATACAGAGGCTTTGTTTATGGATTTCTTGTAACAGTGGAATCCATTTGCAAATAATGAATATTATTTAAAAAATTAATAAATTTTCATATGATATTAAAATAAGGACTCTTGAGCATTAGAAATGTTTCTTATCCCCTTAAGGACACATGATATGTGTGACATGTCATGATTCCCTTTTATTCCTGAAGTTTGGTCCTTAAGGGGTTAAAGGCACAATGTAAGCACTATAACCACATCTACACATTAAAGTAGTTAAGTTGTCTGGGGTTCACAAACGCCATCTCCACCATTATTATTTTTTTATTATTATTATTTTAGAATTGATATAGCGCCATCACATTCCATAGCGCTGTACAATAGGTGAACTAACAGACATTTAATTGTAACCAGACACGTGGACGTACAAGAACAGAGGGGTGAGGGCCCTGCTCAATGAGCTTATATGCTAGAGGGAGTGTGGTATAGTTACACAAAGGGTAGAAGTATGGGTACGAAGTAGGTTGTTAGAAAAGCATTCACTGAGGGCTTAGTAGGTAATTTTTGACAGTTGCAGGAGAGGATTTTTTAAAGGAGTGGAGACTGAGTGAAAGTCTAACAGAGAAGGGAAGGGAGTTCCACAGGAAAGGTGCAACCCTGGAGAAGACTTGAAGGCAAGCATCAGAGGTGGGAGTACGAACAAAGGATAGACGTAGGTCTTCTGCAGAGCACGGGGCCTCGACGGGATGTATTTGTGTATTAGGGAGGATAGGTAGGTTGGAGCAGCATTATGTAGGGACTTGTAAGCAAGCACCAGAAATTTAAATTGAGCCCTATATCTTACTGGTAGCCAATGTAGGGACTGACAGAGCGGGGAGGCGTGGGAGGTGCTTCACCGCCGCATTCATTATAGATTGCAGAGGTACAAGCTGGGAACACGTAAGACCACTAAGAAGGGGATTGCAGTAATCAAGGCGAGAGAGAACACCAGCATGGACCTTAGCCGCATCCAGGGTTAAATAGGGGTGGATGCACGCTATGTTTTTGGGATGGAAACGGTAGGATTTGGCGATAAACTGGACATGAGGGGTGAAGAAGAGGTCGGAGTCAAAGAGAACACCTAGGCAGTGAGACTGCGAGGTAGAGGTGATAGTAGCGCCGTTGACTTGGAAGTTCTGTTTTGGACAGGTTGAGTTTAAGGAAGTGAGCAGCCATACAGATGAAAATCGCAGAGAGGCAGTCAGAGGCATGGGTCAAGATGGGCGGAGAGAGATCAGGAGAGGACAGGTAGATTTGCGTGTCATCTGCATATAAATGATAACGGAAGCCAAAGGAGCAGATGAGTTTACCAAGGGAGGCAGTTAGATAGAGAACAGTAGGGGACCAAGGACAGAGCCTTGGGGAACGCCGACAGAGAGGGGTTGGGGAAAGGAGGCAGAGCTAGAGAAAGAAACACTGAAAGAGTGCTGGGAGAGGTAGGAGGAGCACCAGGAGAGAGCAGTATCCTGTAGACCAAAATTATGGATAATGAGAAGAAGCTGTTGATGATCAACAGTATCAAAGGCAGCAGAGAGATCAAGGAGAATTAGGATAGAGTAATGGCCATGAGATTTAGCAGCAATTAAATCATTCGATACTTTGGTCACAGCCGTTTCGACAGAGTGACGAGCACGGAATCCAGACTGAAGGGAGTCAAGCAAAGAGTTGGATTCGAGAAAGTCTGTCAATCTGGCGTTCGCAACTCTTGATCTTGGAGGCAAATGGCAGTAGATAGATAGGGCGGTAATTGGACAGGGACTCTGGGTCAAGGCTGGGCTTTTTCAGAATCAGAGTTACGTTGCATGTTTGAAGGATGAAGGAAATGTGCCAGAGGAAAGGGAGAGATTGAAGATTTTATTGAGAGGAAAAGCAATAGAGGGAGACAGAGTATGGATGAGATATGAGGGAATAGGATCGAGGGAACAGGTAGTGGGGTGGGAGCACAGGAGCAGAGCAGAAACCTCTTCCGCTGTAGCAGGTGCGAATGAACATAAAACGGCAAAAGGGGTGGGGTTGGGTGATGTATTGGTAGGGGAAGGAGAGAGATCAGAGATCTCTTCCCTGATTGTAGAGATCTTCTCAGTGAAGTGAGATGCAAAGTTTGTGGCAGACAAGGTGTTAAAAGGATGGGGGGCATTAAAAGTGTGAAATAGGTGTTTGGGTTGACGGGACAGTGTACATAAGAGGGTGTTGAAATAATTTACTTTTGCAGAGGAAAGAGCCAGGCCGTATGAGCACAGCATAAATTTGTAGTGGAGGAAGTTAGATGCAGAGTGAGACTTTCTCCAGCAGCGTTCAGCAGTTCTGGAACATTTTTGGAGTTAACGGGTCAGCTTGGTGTGCCAAGGTTGTAATTGGGTGCACTTTGTGAGTTTAAGTGTAGGACGTGCCAAGATGTCTAGTTGAGAGGAGACAGTGGAGTTGTAGAGTGAGGTTGCAGAGTTGGTACAAGTGAGATTTGAGATGGGTAAAATGAGAGTTTAATGGAGAAATGCTGGAGATCATGGCAGTGGAGGTTTCTGTGAGAATGGAGAGTATGTAAATCCATTACCTTAGTGTTTCACCGTACCAGCAGCCCAGCTCCCAATGAATGTATAATGATACTGTCAGCCATTGGGTTAAAAAGTATAGCATTTGTTTTCCTGGCAAGTATATTTATGTTGCCTTTTTAAAAAACATTTGCGTCATTGATAAGGCATTTTTTTTGTTTCAATTCAAGCAAGATTTTACAGAGTAACTTAAATACTATTCTTTTACCAGTTTTGCTCATTTTATTAAGTTAACTTGCACAGAATAATACTTATTAGAAAATAATCTGAGAGAAGAGGATTGAGAGGGTTATTTGTGGGTTATGTGGCCAAGGATTTGGGGCTTTTAGCGGGGGAGTATTTTTAAAGTTCTACTCGAACCACGATTACCACTTCAGGTACTTTTTTTGTAAAGTTTTTTTTCCCCAATGTCCTTCCCATTCCATCCCTACCTCCTTTCTCCAGCTCAGATTGCAGCATGCACTCTATGAGAACCATGTAATTGCTTTGTGCGAGGATCTTTAATGACGTTGAACTGGTTGTAGAACACAGCCCCTTGAGCTTTCCCAGGTAAGTAAAATTACTTTTTTGCAGATTTATAGCACAATGTAAGGGGGTGGGGGGTCTAATTAGTAGTGTCTATTTTGGAATGTTACAGGGTACCACTGAACCCACAGGCATAGTGGTACCCTGTAACTCAGGGACACAGAGATAGTGTGGGGGCTTATGTATGGTCAATAGAGCTTGTGGAGTCTCAGTACGTATCACTATAGGTCCAATATATCATCTCTATGTCTTTTAAAAAAAAGCAGATAATTAATGATTGTTTTAAATGGGGATTTTTTTTTTTACTCAACGTTCTGTTTTTATTTTTTAAGTCTTATAAAAAATAACCACTAAACAAGAATAATTTATGAACAATAAAATAATAAAACAAAAGAAAAGTAACAATAATTAAAATAATTATTTCAAACATAATAATAATAATAATTATAACAATAACAATAATTAACATGTGAATTACATTTACGCACAATACCCCATCCCTATATTTTTTCTAATAGAACAGTCATCCGAAACCTCCCACTATATAAACCTGTTATTCTTATAAACTCCACAAGAAAGAGATTAGAAAGCTTGGTACCTTGATGTGGGGTTCCCCTGTTTAGAATATAAAATTATAGTGCTGTTAAGCAGATGTCTCCCAAATTTGGTAACCTTATGTGGGATAGCCTATGTAAGGATACCAAATTAGGGCACTGTTTCGTAGATTTTTTTTAAAATATTTTTTATGTTGTTGAAATGTGCTGTCCTAGGGGTATATAAGGTATACAGGGTTATATATGTCTGTGTATAAAGGGTGTAATGTGTGTATACAAACACTAACAAATGTGCATACATACATGCAATGACCCACACATATATAACACAAAAACACTAGGAAGCCTGCCTACAACAGTGCCTCTGCCACTTGTGTGCTGGGACCTACTAGTGTAACTCCATGGCACTCGACAGACCCCATGGCGCTTAAGATCAATGCCTGTCTGGGGTGGCTGTAGGAGATTGACAGCTGAGCTGGGGAGATGTGCAAGGTGGCTGTACGTAACTAAAAGGTATGAAGGCGATATGCAGAGAGGTGTATGGAGCAGATGTGCAGGGTGACTATAGGTGAGTGAGAACTGGGGGGAAGTGAGTGTGACTGTAGGTGAGTGAGAATGGGGGATGGGCAGGGTAACGGTAGGTGAGTGAGAGAGGGGATGTGCAGTATGACAGTAGGTTAGTGAGTGCTGGCGTGATGGGCAGGGTGACTGTAGATGAGTGAGAGCTGGGGGAAGACTACAGGTTAATGAGAGTTATGTCAAAGGTGAACGTAAGTGAAGTGTTTGTTAACTTGCCATTCAGGTTTGTTGCAGGAGGATGCAGATTTTTTTTCCTGTAAATGCTGGACCTGGCTTCCAGCACCAGGCTCATCACATGTGCTGTGGTATCTCTGTACAATTTCTGGTGTATGCAGCATGGAAGCTGCACAGTCAGGAGGAGTGCGGCAGTTGCTAGGGTGGGTAATGGTTGTTACGTTGGGGGGGCAGAACCTAGGAAGGCTGCTTTTTAAAGCAGCCAATCAGAGTGCCCACTCCCCTGACTTCCTACAGTTGCTAAAATTAAAAATGAAGTGGAGACCAGTGAAAAATTAGTAGTGCTCCATCTATGTAGCGAGCTGTGCGGCCTCCTGGTGCCCTTTTTCCATGGCAACCTGTGTGGCCACATAGCACGCATACACCAAAGGCCGGTCCTAAAAACAGTCATAATATGCAAGTGCAGTAATGGCTAAATGGGAGACTTATACTGATCAGTCACAACATTTAAACCCCTGACAGGTGAAGTGAAAAACATTGATTATATTGTTATATCTTACAATTATTATATTACAATGGCACTTGTCAAGGGGTGGGATATATTAATCAGCAAGTGAACATTATGTTCTTGAATTTCTTGTGTTGGTAGCAGGAAAAATGGGCAAAGGTTAACATCTGAGTGACTTTGACAAGAGCCAAATAGTGATGGCTAGACGAATGGGTCAGAGCATCTAGAAACAATATCTTGAGAGCATCTCCAAACCTTGGTGTTCCCAATATGTATTGGTTTGTATCTACCAAAAGTAGTACAAGGAAGGGCAACCAGTGAATCAACATCAGGGTCATGGACACCCAACACTCATTGACGTACATGGTCCGATCACACAGAAGAGATACTGTAGCTCAAATTGCTGAAAAAACTCCTGGCCATGATAGATGCCAGAACATAAAGTGCATTGAAATATGCTGCATATGGGGTTGCATAGCCCAGACCCATGTCCACTACCAAAAGCTCCTTCAATGGTTTAATGGGGATGTGAGCATCAAAACTCGACCATTGAGTAATGGAAGAAGGTTGCCTGTTCTGATGAATCATGTTTTTTTTAGATCAGGTGGTGGTGTGCATTGTTTAAGTGGAGACGAGATGGCAGCAGGATGCACTATGGGAAGAATATAGGGTGACAGTGTTATGCTCTGGACAATGCTCTGCTGGGAAACCTTGAGTCCTGGCATTCATGTGAATGTCACTTTGACACATACTACCTACCTAGAGATTGCAGACCACATAATTCCTTCATGGCAATGGTGATCCCTGATGACAGTGGTCAGGGCCGGTGCTTCCTATAAGGCGAATTAGGCAGCCGCCTAGGGCGCCATATAGGAGGGGGCGAACAATACATCCCTTATACACAAACACACACAGCTTTCTATACCTTACACAAAAACACACTGTTTCCATTAAGCACAAACATACTGCATCACCTACACAAACTGGTATCCTTATACACTACATTTCAGAAGCACACATATTAGATCCTCTACAATAACACATAACACATCCCCTACACACTGCACTCCCTGTGAGCAAACTCCTGGGTGGAACATGTAGGTGGGCTTATGGTTGGGCCTTATGGGCATACTCACCATCAGGCCCTGGGGCCCAGATCTTGAGCTGTGTAAGGGGCCCTAAAAAAATGGAGCTGCTTCCTGTTCTCCCAGAACATTGAATTGTTTGACCACAGTTACAAACACCCGCCAGAGAGCCTGTTCTACACTAGACCAGTGGAGCCAAACTGCAGCCATAGCCCATCACCATCCTGATCTGGTTGTAAGTAGGCAATCTAGTATATTATTAGTGACATTAAGCTCTAATTTACCTCACATTAAAGGGACACTATAGTCCCAGAATCACTGCAGCTTAATAAAGTTGTTCTGGTGTCTGTAGCCTGTCCCTGCAGGTTTTTATAATGTAAAACACACTGTGTGCAGCACTGGCATTAGTTCATATGGCAGATCATATGGGTGGGGCATTGTAGGGGGGCAACTTTTTTTTTTGACTAGGGCGGCAAAAATCCTTGCACCGGTCCTGACAGTGGTCTCTTTCAGCATCATAATGCACCCTGCTACACTGCAAAAAATGTTCAGGAATGGTTTGAGGAACATGACAAAGCGTTCAAGTTGTTGCCTTGGCCTCTGAATTCCCTAGATCTCAATCTGATCGAACATCTGCGGGATGTTCTGGAGCAACAAATCCAATCCATGGTGGTCCCACCTCGCATATTGAAGGACGTAAAGGATCTGCTGATAATGTCTTGGTGCCAGATACCACAGGACACATTCAGAGGTCTTGTCAAATTTGATGCATCCAAGCTGTATTGGCAGCACAAGGGGGACCTACACAATATTAACTTGATGTAATGCTGTGGATGATCAGTGCAATTAAATGGAATCTAGGAGTCAAATAAAAAGAGTGTTTGTGTCTCTGGTTTACCCTTTTCAGAGAAGAAGAATATTTCTGGACTGATATGTATGGAATAATGTTAACTGTCCATCAGCAATATGATCCCTTCAGTGGTGCATTTAATATTATTTTGATATATTTTATTTAGTACTGTATGTATATGAGTTTCTTTTTAGTGAGAGATGTGCTTTGCCATTCAGTGGGTTAATTAACTATTAGCAAGGTCATACATGTGTAGGCAGGGATTTGAGCTCCAATAGTTCTGGATATCCATCTGATTACTTTTTTAATTATTTATTTTTGCCTTTTCTTTAATAGAATCCCATCACACAGTAACTTTACCATTAGTATAGGAGCTAAATGCCACTGTAAAAATATGCAAACTAACTAAAGGCTGGTAAGCAAAGAGAAAAAAAAATATTTTACTTTTAAAGCTATATATTCCCCATGCCCTCAATTCACTGGAAACCCATCAGATTTGCAAGCAAGCTACCAAGGAATAAATACTTACAGGCTTATTTGCTAAAATCTGAATGGCCTAGTACCAAATGTGGCAATACCATTCATTGAGGGAATAGGCCATTTGCACTGAAAATTTCAGACATTGTTCTCAATAGGTAACAATTTCTGGGTTTTGCACAGCAAATGTTTTAATGAACCTGAACCTGGTTCGAATTAAAGCTGGACTGAAAGCCGTCCAACAGCTGAAATCTATCTGGGTCCAGGTGCTTAAAATTAGGACATAGATATTAAAAATCTGAACTATTTGTCTTTTGGCGGCATTAGCGGCCTGGGCAAATAGTGAAAAAAACCTCAGAAGTGCAAAGGTTAAGTAATGTGGTGGGTGCAAGTGCTTGCTAGCCAGCCACCACATTAAAAAGTATTTACAAAATTGACAAAAAGTCTTGAGGGATAAATATGACCTCTATATATAGTATAAGGCTGCATTACCCTCCTAGAACCCCACCTGCCATGTCTACTAAACAGTGAACACCTAGTGGCTGCACAATCTAACTAAAAACTAGCAACTGAGCAACTATTGCTGCCATCCCATGGGATAGGGGGCTGTAAATTTCCAGGGCTTTTGTGTCAGGTCTCCCCATGCCTACATGGCATAAAATGCAATAATGTGATGTGATCATTGACAGTGGATGACTGCATTAAAAAAAAATATATATAAAAAACTATCCTAGAGCAGCAGGTGGGGGATCGAAAATGAATCCAGGGGGACACGAAAATGTTTGCCCCAGTCCCTTCCATAGATGAGGGTGGAGGCTAATACTATAAAACCGGAGTGGATATCCCTGTGTCCCCAACACTCCCCACTCTTTCAGAAAAAAATAAATCAAGAAGGGGGATGGAGATGACCCTTGCCCCATTCCCCATTTAAAAAAGCCCCAAATGTAAAAAAAACGTGAGCCATGAGAGTTGCTTGTTAGTGAGCTTTGATTGGTTGGTATGCAAGACAACCAATCAGAGCACTATCCTGACATTTCAAAGCGTATAAAGGCCTTTAAAAAGGCTTTTCTCACCTTGAAAGCTCAGTCTTTGTTGAGTCTTGCAGGGCTCACACGGATTTTATGTGTTGCCACACATTTTTTATTTGGTCATTCTGTTTATTTTTTTCCAGTACAGTTTAGTGTCCCCTCAGAGTTTAGTAGAGCTGTCCCCACCTGTGGCATTTCAGGTGGTAGCATAAGGGAGGTATTACAAGTCATGTTTACTAATATTGGATCATATTCATCCACATTTCAATTTTTGAGCTACCATAAGATTTGTAGTTTTGTTTTCCACAAAGTGATAATACTTAGTTTTATTTTTGTGTGTTTGTTTTCTAGTAGAAAATCATCATATTTTAAAGCAACTCAAAGCCGAAATGAATAAACCCCCTTACAAAAAAAAACAAAAAAAAAACAGGATAGAAAAAAGAAATAACCAATCTATTTTCTTTGTAAACAACTGTATATTTTATAAATACAATACCCAGTGTTAAGCAGGAGAAATAACCTTTAGAAATGCTCCTTTGATGTGGATAATGAGGAATTGTTCAAGAAATAAAAAGCATAATATTGAGAATTCGGATCTCTGGGTTGCACAGTACAGCAGTCAACTTCTAGGAAGCTGTATGTAATACATTTGACTTTAAAATCATAAGTATCTGTTGAAAGCATTTTCTGCCCTCTCTTTAATTATGTGCCACCGCAACAGAAAACACATGAAAATCGTACTGATGTTTACAAATGTGGAATGTAAATAATTGCGGCGTTACTGTGAGATGCAGCAATTTAAATTTGCTGACAGAGTTGCTAAGGAACAAAGCTTTTGATTCCGTGAAACTCTTGTTTAGTGCAGATACATGTTCTGACAGTCTAAGTTACTGAACAAGAGTGAGAATTTTTTTTAAAAGAAAATATATGACATTTTCTATGTTTCTGGATTCTTTTACATAATGCTGTATATTCTTTCAGTGTCACATCTACTGAGAGTAAGGTTTGAGAACATTGCAGTTCCTGTACAGTTAAGCAAATGAGAAAGCTTAAACTTGTCTCTGTTAATTTGATTTAGATATCAGTCAATATGTAACGTGTATAATTACTATATAAATATTTTTCAGAGTGACAGCACTACATGACCCCACGTGTTTCCTTCAGGTCAGGAACATTCTCCAACTTGACTTCTTCAAAGTTTGCTTTACACATGTATTCCTGGATGTTAACATCTGATTGACTACCTACAATATCCACTGTTTCCGTATTCCTCTTGGGTGTGTGTAACGGAGCTTCTGTACTCTGAGTACCTCCATCAGGTCATTTCCTCGCTGCTACCAGGTGACTCTAGAGCACTAAAGAACCAGTCGCTGAAGCTGGGCTGGGATCTCTGGGGATCTTTTCCACTGGAAGAGCGCCAGTGGTTACAGCTCTTTTCACTTGATGCCTTCTCTCCAGTACAGCAGCAGTGATTATAGCTTTTTCCCACACACATTAGCCAAGACTTAATGTAGGGGTAGAATGAACAACCTTTATTGCACACACATCTAGTTATACGGGACAAATGTGGATTCTCCCTCCAGGGATTTCTCCATACTACAAAATGGTAAGTACAGTAATTTTCCATTCCTCATCGCCACTCTGTCCGAGATCTTAAAGGGACACAATAGGCATGCCCCTACAGTCTACCTCTCCATCAAAGAATTGCCACAATATTTATCCTCAAATATATGCTTCACTTTGGTCACTTCTAGTAGGCCACCTGTGAAAAAAGGTATGGAGTGCTCAGCACTATTGATCTGTTCTGGACCTATATTTTAGAAAATATTACCTTGGAGGTCCTTTTCTTAAGCTTACTTCCTAGTTCCCTGAACTTATTCTTTATGACCTTCCATTTTCCTCTGACTTTGTCATTGGTACCAATAAGGACCATAACAGCTGGGTCATCCCTAGCCCCTGCCAATAATCCCTCCACTTTGTCAGCAACGTGCCAGACCCGAGCACCCTTCCCGAGTGCCTTCCTTGCACTCTCATCCCCACCCGTACTAGAGGGGCTGTTCCCACAGCTGTTAGAAGGAACAGCTTCCTGCGGTACAGCTACTCCTGACATCTTCACTCAAATGGGCAAATCTGTTGGGCTGCACAAGATCAGGACTAGCTAAACCTTTCCTCTTCCCTCCCTCCCTGCTTCCTCGGCCCACTGTTACCCAGCTATGTGCCTGTTCACCAACTGTCTCATCTCCTCCCACTCCACTACCTGCCCCCACTAAACTCTGCTCAGTGAGCAGCAGACTCCTCTCAAGATTATCAATCTCCCTCAGTGTTGTAATTTGCCTCTCCAGATCTCCAATCTGAGATTCCAGAAAAGCCACTCGCTCACACTCGTCACAGAGGTATGGATCCTGGACAGATTCATCCAGGCATGCATACATACAGCAGGATGTACACTGAGTAAAACTACTAATTACTTTTTATACCCTACTTTCAAGCAAGCTCTGTAAGTCAGTAGTGGGTTTATATTGGTAATACATATCCCACACGGGTGGAAATTAAGGAGCACTCCCCCCCCTAATTAGCTCAGCAGCAGCAACACATACACACACAGAGGGGAATAAAAACAGCAAGAGAAAAAAAGGGAAAAAGTTTTAAATAAAAAATAGCAAATAAATTATATATATATATATATATATATATATATATATATATATATATATATATATAAGAAAAAGGGAAAAAGGGTTTTAAATTAAAACAGCAAAGAGAAAAATATACATAAAAAAGGGACAAAGTTTTAAATAAAATCAGCAAAGATTAAAAAATATCTATAAAAAATAGGGGGGAAAAGTTTGAAATCCGAAAAAAAAAAATTAAACCTTCTTTTTTACTTTAAGCATTCACTTGGTATTAACTAATACCAACCACAGTCCATCAGTTCTCCAAGAAACTCCTGTTGTTTTAACTCCTACTTAAAAGAGCCTACTTTAAATAGCCTACTTTCAAGCAAACTCCAGTGAGATGTATAAAACATTTTTAAAAAGCTTGACAGAATTGAAGCACAATTCTAAGTTTTAATTCTAAGTTTTAACTAGACTTGGAGATTAATTTTGCATACATTTTGGAGCAATCAGGTGATTTCAAAGTCACCATTTGAAATTGAATGAGACTACGTTTTGGTAAGATTTATCTGTGTTTGAGCGCTCCACTTATAGGTGTAGGTCCTTGTCACTTACACCGCACCAATATCTATTAGGTTGTAAGAGTAGGACCTGCCAAAAATGGGGTACATTAACGTTGTGGCAGGCTTATGCAATATATGATCATATAATTTAACTAAACCATCATTATTTTTGCCTGGATTAGGTGTTTAAAAAAAATCTGTAAGCTTTGAAGTTGCTGTTTATGGGATGAGTAAGCGCACTGGATCTTGTGTATTATATATAGAGAGAGAGCAAAAAAACTGTAAATAAAATATGAGATGTCAAAAAGTCCAAATATATAGTCCTTACTGCCAGGTGCGATAGGCCACTCTATTGGTTGGGGTATGAACAGGCATACAGCTGTACAGCTGCCTATAGAGTCTCCGTAACTTGTATAATATAGATCAACACAAGTTGCATTTAAATAAAATCAGTCTGACCTGCTTGTGGAATACACATTTGTATTCCTGACACTATAGTGTTCCTTTAATACTGATGAAGGTGGATTTGATTTTCTTATTACAATAAATTAGGGATACGGATTGTGTATTGTTTAAACGAATACAACTCTGTTCAGCAAAAATTGGTGTTTGTGTTGCAAAATGGGTTGGTGTTTGGTGGATTTACTACCGCAATCTTATTGTGTTTGACATTAACAAACAGTACATAGTGCTTGCACACTTGCATTGTACACAATGGACTGAATACACTAATGGATAAATAAATTAATTAATACATAAAATATAAGGATTTTCTTTCTCCAAGCACTTAATCAAAAGAAAAAAAACTGTCAAACTGTAAATTGGTGATTCCAAGTTCGTGTGAATTAGCAGTGACTAGTAGTATGACCCTGCACTAACCATGAACAACAGTGTCACATACAGTATAAATGGCTTTCTTGACCACTCATTTGTTTGTGTGAGAGCCAATGTGGGAGTACCTAGGCAAGAGGAAATGTTGTTGTTTTTTTGCTTTTTACTGAACAACAGACTCACCAAAAAATCTTTTTTTGTACACAGTTTAAAAACTAAACCCTTAACAACTGTGTATTGGTCTCGTACTAGGATCAATGACAAAATGGCAATCTCCTATCTCCCACTTAAAGTTATAGACGTATACAGGGACGGACTGACCGGTCGGGCACTTCGGACATGGTCTGAGGGCCCGACCGGGAGGGGGACCTGCCATCAGGGGGCCCAGCCGCCCCTTTAAATGCTGCAGCTGCCTGAGCGCTCTCTTAAGAGCGCTCAGGCGGCAGCAGCTTCTCACCTCATCTCCCCTCCCCTGTAGCGTGGCCAAGCTGCACTCCGTTCCGCGGTGCCCGGCCGGAGTGATAGGAAGGTGCACACTCCTGTGTGTGCACACTCCTGAGTGTGCACCTTCCTGTCAGTCCGGCCGGGTACAGGAAACAGAAACTCCTGTTCCGCGCGGAACAGAAGTTTCTGTTTCCTTTACCCGGCCGGACTGACAGGAAGGTGCACAGTATGCACCTTCCTATCACTCCGGCCGGGCACCGCGGACCGGAGTGCAGCTCGGCCACGCTACAGGGGAGGGGGTAAAAAGAGAGAGGGGGGGTTAAAAGAGAGAGGGAGGGGGGGTTAAAAGAGAGAGGGAGGGGGGTTAAAAGAGAGAGGGAGGGGGGTTAAAAGAGAGGGGGGGTTAAAAGAGAGGGGGGTTAAAAGAGAGAGGGAGGGGGGGTTAAAAGAGAGAGGGGGGGTTAAAAGAGAGGGGGTAAAAGAGATAAGGGGGTTAAAAGAGAGAGGGGGCTTAAAAGAGAGGGGGTTAAAAGAGAGGGGGGTTAAAAGAGGGGGGTTAAAAGAGAGAGGGAGGGGGGGTTAAAAGAGAGGGGGGGTTAAAAGAGAGAGGGGGGTTAAAAGAGAGGGGGTAAAAGAGAGAGGGGGGTTAAAAGAGAGAGGGGGGTTAAAAGAGAGGGGGGTTAAAAGAGGGGGGTTAAAAGAGAGGGGGGTTAAAAGAGAGAGGGGGGTTAAAAGAGAGAGGGGGGTAAAAAGAGAGGGGGGTAAAAAGAGAGAGGGGGTAAGAAGAGAGAGGGAAGGGGGTAAGAAGAGAGGGGGGTAAGAAGAGAGGGAGGGGGTAAGAAGAGAGAGGGAGGGGGTAAGAGGAGGGAGGGGGGTAAGAAGAGAGGGAGGGAGGTTAAAAAGAGGGGGAGGGGAGTAAGAAGAGAGAGAGGGGGTAAGAAGAGGGGGGGAGTCAGAAGGGAGGGGGGAGTAAGAAGGGGGTAAGAAGAGGGGGAGGGGGAGTAAAAGAGATAGGGGGAGTAAGAAGAGGGGGAGGAGGGTAAGAAGAGGGGGGAGGGAAGAGTAAGAAGAGGGAAGAGAGGGGAGTAAGAAGAGATGGAGGGGGGAGTAAGAAGAGAGGGAGGGGGGAGTAAGAAGAGGGGGAGGGGGGAGTAAGAAGAGGGGGAGAGTAAGAAGGGGGTAAGAAGAGAGTGGGAGTAAGAAGGGGGTAAGAAGAGGGGGAGGGGGGTAAGAAGAGGGGGAGGGGGGAGTAAGAGGAGGGCAATTGCCCCCTTCCCTGTCCGCAGGCACCGTGCGGGCAGCCGGCAGGGGAGGGAGGAAGAGAGGACCCGGGAGCTCAGCCTGCAGCTCCTCTGGGTCCTTCTTGCGCGAGCACAGATCGTTGCCGCGGTTACCATGGCAACGTTACGGCTCTTGCGAGAGTAAACTCTAGCCCTGGAGCTACGGGCTAGAGTTCACTCTCAACATTGTGACCACCAGGTATTCCTGGTGGTCGCAGTGGTGAGAGTGAACTCTAGCCCAATAAACACACTGCCCCCACACACCATACACATTCACACACTGCCCCCCATACACACACACTGCCCCCACACAGACCATACACATTTACACACATTGCCTCACACACACACACATACACTGCCCACCCATACACACACAGCTCCCCATACTAACATTGCCACACACATACACAGCCCCCTCGTACACACATTGCCCCACACACCCTACACATTCACACACTACACCCCCTCACACACACTGAACCTTTCACACACACACACTGCACCCCTTACACATTGCACCACTGCTCCTATACCCTACTACAGCCTCATATCCCAGCAGACCCCAGGTAAGTTGTCAAACTGTTCTTAAACGGTTTGACTACTTACTCTAGGAGGGGGGCCCGGCCCTCCTGGCACCATAACGACTACACAGAGCAGTAGTGGTTATTGTGCATGGATTATTTCTTTAAATAATCTACGAGTGCCCCAGTAGCCAGCAAGCCAGCCAGCCCACAGGCTGGCCAGTAGCCAGCCAGCCAGCCCACAGGCCACCAGTTAGGCTTAAAGCCAGAAAACCCACAGGCTGCCAACCGCAGCCAGCAAGCCACAGCCTGCCAGCCAGCAAGCCACAGCCAGCAAGCCACAGCCAGCCAGCCGCAGCCAGCAAGCCAACAGCCTGCCAGCCACAGCCAGCAAGCCCACAGCCTGCCGGCAGTAGCCAGCAAGCCCACAGCCTGCCAGCAAGCCCACAGCCTGCCAGCCGCAGCCAGTAAGCCCACAGCCTTCCAGCAAGCCCACAGACTGCCAGCCAGCAACAGTAATTAAGGTAAGAGGAGCCAACTTGGCCTAGGTATCAGCGAGCTATGTTGTGTTGCTATATTGTGAATAGGAACCAGAGTGTTAGAGAGACCCCCCTCCAGGCCCCATTAGACTCCATTGTAATCTCTAATGGGACCTGGAGGAAATTCTTTCTAACACACTCTCTAAAGGACACTGAGATAGCCTCTGCTAGAATGCCCCCCCCCCCCCTCCATGGCCCATTAGCCCTCAATTGTAGTCTCTACTGGGGCCTGGAGGCGACTGTTTCCAGCAGGGACACTGAGATGGCCTCTGTTAGAAAGTCCCCCTTCCAAGCCTATTAGACTCCATTGTAGTCTCTAATAGGGCCTGGAGGGTATTCTTTCTAACACACTTTCTAAAGGACACTGAGATAGCCTCTGCTAGAAAGACCCCCCTCCATGGCCCATTAGCCCTCAATTGTAGTCTCTACTGGGGCCTTGAAGGGATTATTGCACTTTTGTTCCTTGTGTCTAAAGATTGTGTAGGGTGTGGCTGGAGGCGGTGCATGGAGGCGGGACATGGGTGGCGCTTGCTGCGGAGTATGGGTGGGGCCTGTAAGGGGGCCCTTGATTTATTTTGCCCGGGGGCCCTGAGGGTTCTCAGTCCGCCCCTGGACGTATAGGTTGTTTTAATGCTCCTCCTTTTATTTCCTCTATTGATTAGTTGTCATTTGATCTTAGCTTCTTACTGGCCCTCACCAAAAAAAAAGCCTCATCTTGATTTAATCTATATTTTCTTGTGCTAGGTACAGCTCTCTGACTCAAGAATGGAACTGAGCATGTTCAGGCTTGGCAAGTCAGTTCCTCTGAGATTCTGGCGCATTTTGCCTTGGTTATCAAAATTTTAGCCAATCACCAGATCGGCCTGAAGTTGGTCAAATTGCAGTTTGGCCTGAAAACAATCTTCAAGTCTAATCACGTTTTCTTTTTCTCGCTGAATATCGGCATGTGAAATTAAATAAGCTGTTGTTTACTATAGTGATGTACAACAAACATATTCCTTCAGTCCTTCTGACACAGAGTGACAAAGCCAATTTGCCAGATAATCTAGAGCAGTGTTCCCCAACCCAGTCTTCATGGACCACCAACAGTTCAAGATTTATGTGTGTACATGTTTTATTCCAATGGAGATACTGACAAAACCTGGACTGTTGGTGGTCCATGAGGACTGGGTTGGGGAACACTGATCTAGAGGACTGAGGTAATATTGAGTTTCACAAAGAAGGATCATGTGATTTCACAGCACTTGTTTTTATTCAGTCTGATCATAACAAGTCATTCCACACATCTTGCCCATGATGGATAAAAATCTTGATTTGCACATAAATGTTGATCAGACGTTGGGACAAGATCTGCAATCCTAAAATAAAGGCTGCATGATACTTCTATGCCTCCTGAATAATTTTCCATGAGCATAAAGTGACTAAAAGTTACAAGTGTATTTTGCCTCAGATCTATACCCCAATAAAAAAAAATCCATGGAAGGGCAAAAGACAGTTACTTGTGATTAAGATTTTATGCTAACTCTTCTTGCTAATGCTATAATAGTCACAACCAATTATTACACACATTATTGCTTACATATTATAACATTCCTCATGTTCTCAGATTGCCCATCTGCTATTATTCTGCCTCATATATTAAATCATTGTATTGTTTGTTTGTTTTGCTCCATATGTTGTCATTTTGTATCTATGTATAGAGCAATATATACAGGTCAATATGTGAGGGAGTGGAATTTCCCCTAACCAGTGTCTCTTCTTTCTGGTGGTGTGGTTTATATGCAAAGAAAGGTGCAGGGAGGCAGCGCCTGTGGTGTTGTTCTCAAATCCAAGGTGATATGTGAAATAGTATAGTATGTTATCAGTTCTGATTATATCTGAAAAAAATGAAATGCACTTACAATTTTCTGGAGCTTATGTTCAGCTCCAGATTTATGCGTGTGGATGGAATAATCCCTATCTGTGGTTATGGTAGGGGGTCCTTGTGCTTGTTAGCAGGTGTTGTTCCCTGTGCTCTTAGTGATTATACTGCAATCTGGCAGTAGGGTGTCCTCAGTATACAGGAAAAGAGATAAAAACAAAATATAGTGCTCTCTGTATGTTTAGATTGCGATAAAATAAAATAAAATGAGATATACTCACAAACGGAGAGCAAATGAAGGTATTGAAGGTATAATCCCCACCAAGGATATCGCTGTGTGAGTCCTCTGGATAAAAAAGCTTCAAAGATAGGTCTGGAATCTCCAAGTAGTATAAAATAATACATTTTATTTGGAGATAAGAAATATAAAACCAAGTATAACATAAAGGAATTATAAAACACTAACTAACTTTCATCTAAAACAGACTTTCTCAAAGTTTTACAGTTTATGGGACCTTTATGAGGTATCTTGTTTAAATAGCTTTAAAACAGGTGGTGTAATCTGTCATGTGACCAAGAGTTAATTAATTAAAACATGTATAAAACATAATTTACATTAGAGAACAGAAAAAATATAATAAAACACTACCTCAAAGTGTTAAAATAACTTTGAAATGAAATATGTTACAAAGGAAAATGAATATTCTAATTTTGTGTGAGATAGCTTTAAGAGGGGGAGACCAAGATGGCCACCACGATCTCCATAATGGGAGTGTAAAGATGGCCGCCGCTATACTATATAAGAAAGTAAGGTGGGGAGATAGATGGGATGCTCATCCCCTAAAAACGAGCGTTAGAAACTCGGAAACGGCACTTTATTATGGAGTGCCAATATGGCATCCATGGCCTGCAACACGTTATTGGCCCGGCCCGGGACGTCATAAGGTGCTTTGTATTGGTAGGGTACTACTTAGAAAGAAGGAGGGGAGTGTAATTGATAGAGGGGAGGAGTTGGGGAAGTGGTATGCTCAGACTGCTTTGTAAGGCAGCAGGGTAACTCCTCCTCATGGCAAGGGAGTATGGGAAATGTATTAGAAAAATGAGCTGAAGTAAAAGTAATAAAAAGGGATAAAAACAAAGGATTATACATAAAACATGTATGGTAATAAACGTTATGGGCCATCCTGAACATATAAAAACATAAGTAAATGTGGAAACGGAATAACGGCCATACGTTGATTACAAAAATTTAAGAAAAACTGGTAAAGGTAAAAATAAATGCATAATAACAGACATGTTAATCAAAATACAGGCTGATATCAGACACCTAGAATAGACCATGGAATAGAATAAAAAATAAAAACAGATCTACAGAAATTATAAAAAATTAAAAAGGTCAAAGTAGGCAAAACCCAATTAATTTCTATTTTGGCCAGTAATTTGGGGAGGTTACCATCTCGCCAGTGGGTTGGCGACTTTTTCTATGGCATAGAATCTTAGGCAACTGGGGTCTCTGCGATGAGTGTTTTTTAGATTACTGGTGGTCATTCCAACATACTTAGGTTTACATGGACATTCTAATCTATAAATCCAATTTTTTGAATTACAGGTAATAACATCTTCTTTGTTGTATTCCTTTGAGTGTTTGGATTTAAAAGCGGTGGTTATGGTGTTCTCATTGTTGGTGCTCTTACATGCCAGGCATCTTTTGCACTTATAAAATCCTTTTTGTTTGTTGAAGAAAATATGTTTCGGAAGGTTTTTCTTTGTGTAGTTTTTGGTGAGACATCTATTTAGATTGGGTGCCCCCTGAATACTATTTTTGGTCTTTCTGGAAGGATATTTTTTAGAATTTCATCTTCTTTTAAGATGTTCCAGTGCTTTTTGATAATTTTTTTCATTTCAAAACTTTTGTTATAGTCCAGCACCATTGGGAGGGTGATTTATTTGTCTATGTTGGTGTTGTGGTATTGTAGGAATAGGTTTCTATCGGCTTTGACTAATTCATCAATTAGAGTGTTTATGTGTTTTTCATCGTAGTTTTTCTCTTTTAATTTTTCTTTAAGTTCTTGGGCTTGTGCTTTAAATACCTTTGTGGCGGAACCAACCTCGCCACTGGCCACTGGAGGAGCCTGGTCGCCCGCCTCCTGCCGCTGGACTATGGCTCCTGTTCTTTTTTCCTGCAGAAAGGCTGGTTTGTGCCTTTCTGCGGACTGTTAAAGCCATGCTACCCCAGATAGCTATGCCATGGAGCCCAGCCGTATACTGAAAGACTGTATGAAAGACTTTGGCTCCATGGCGATTGAACTGTATGTATGTGATCTGAGCGCCATCCGGTAATAATGTGCGCTCAGATCTAATGACAGCCAACTGAGAGATGACAGCCAACTGAGGAAGCCCTTTGGAAGGGCGAAACGCGTATTGGACTACTGTTTAAAGACTATAAGTCTATCCAGAGATTTACCTGGTAAAACTATTTTAATTTTAATTTATGTGTAGTAATTTTTTATCAATAAAGCACCTTTTTGGAACCCACCCCTCTGGACCAGGCATTTTTTATATTATATACCGGCCAAAAGGAGAAAGGGAGCACTGAGCACTTTAAAAGGGAAAGCACTGCTTAAAGAAAACACCAAGCCTTAAAGAAAAGAAAAAGGAGTTGGACATCCTTGAATGGTCCAGAAACGCATACCACCTGAGTCATATGAGGGTATGACTCTAGGCTTGTGAGTTACATTACTTTATTATTTACCCTTGAACCTTTTTATTTACTGTGTTGCACTATTTGTTGTACTATTTTGTTTTACAGAACATTGACTGAACACTTAAAAGCTCCACCTTTTTTATGTATGTATAATTATGTTTCAAGTGGTGTAGGGGATACCACTTCTTAGGTGTTTGAGCACTTTTATTCACCTCCACATTGTGCATATACCAAGTTGTATTATTTGCTCAGATCTAAGCTATCTGGGGATATGTTGAATGTATATGTTTTATGTGATAAATGTAACAGTATGTAATTTTATGTCTTTTATTGTCCTTTGTCTGCCATGTGGTTAATGGAGTTTTGCCTCTGTCCTTGGAGGTAATTGGATTACTTCCCAATTGGGATTGTGATGCATTGTGGGATTGTAAGTTTGTGATTGGTCAATGTCCAATATGTTTCCCAGTCTTCCATCTGGTCCCCTAGGGGAGTGTCCACCAGGTGGGAGACCTCCATAAAAGCCGGGAAAGTAGCCCCAGTAAATCAGTTCTGCTTGACCTCAAATGAAGTGTCGTCTCATTCTTGGGGGGAATTGGATTGTATGCTGTTACAGTGCGACTGCCAGGAGTGTAAACTGTTCGTATGTTTTTTCCTGTTCGGCTTTTTACAGCATTCGTGTGTTTCCTGTTAGGGAGTTTGGAGCATTCCCCCGGTTACAGGTCGGGAGATTAGTGAATTCATGTAGTTTGCAAAGGGGAGTTTGAGTATTCATGTGTTTGCAATTCGGGAGATTGGTGATTGCAGTAGCTGTCTGTGCAGCTAGATATTCTGATAAATTTGATCAAATCGAGTTTATGCCTGATACAATAAGACGACTGGGAGTTTTTTTTCGTCTTTGTGAATTTTAGGTAGGAAATATGACTGGTGTAGTAGGGTGTATTATATTCATATATGTGTATTCGTTATAGTTAATTATTTCTTGTTCTAATCCTTTCTTTAGGGATGTGGTTAATGTTTTTTTTAATATTAGGGGTGGGATCTGATGGGAGTTTATTGAATACTGAGGAGTCGTTTAGTTGAGAGAGGGCTTCTTTCATGTACATCTCTGTAGGGAGAATGACCAAGCCCCCTCCTTTATCTGCAGGTCTAATAACAATACTCTCATCGTTTTTTAGGTTGTCCAAAGTCTTTTTTTTTTTTTTAAGGTTACATTTATCGTATTTAGTGATGATATTTTTCAGGTTCATAGTTACTAGCCTTTCAAATGTGTCTAGGCTACTAGAATTAAAGTTGGAGGTGTAGAAAGTAGAGGTTGGCTTTAGATTAGTGTATTTGCCATCAGATGGTTGATGTGAGGTGTTTAGTGGGTTTGTATATTTTTTAAAGTGGCCTTTGGAACAAATTTGTTTATGTCAATAAAGGCTGAGAATTGATTGAAATTGCGGGTTGGAGCATATTTTAGGCATTTACTCAGAACGGCTAATTCTGTGGTGTTTAAGGTTTTGTTGGATAGATTAAAAATACCGGTTTCTGAATTTGTTGTTATGTTGGTAGTATTGTTTATTCCCTTTTTCCTTTTTTGTACCCTTCTCCCACCTCTTCTTCCTCTAATGTTAAAGGGACACTCTAGGCACCCAGACCACTTCTGCTCATTGGAGTGGCCTGGGTGCCAACTCCCACTACTCTTAACCCTGCAAGTGTAATTATTGCAGTGTTTTTATAAACTGCAATAATTACATTGCAGAGTTAACTCCACCTCTAGTGGCTGTCTATTAGACAGCAACTAGAGGTCAGTTCCTGGGTTCCTGTGAGGACCTCCAGCGTCGCTCAAAACCCCTATAGGAAGGCATTGAAATGATTTTTCAATGCTTTCCTATGGGGAGACGTAATGCGCATGCGCGGCATTGCCGCGCATGCGCATTAGGTCCCCTCGGCCGGTGGGCGAGATCAGTCTCGCCCACCGGCCGACGCAATGCAGAGGAGGAGCGTCGCGGAGGCGGAGACAGCGACGAGGGACATCGCCGCTGCCTCAGGTAAGTCACTAAAGGGGCTTTCACCCCTTCAGTAACCGGGGATTGGGGGGTGGGAGGGAGAGGGACCCTCCAGTGCCAGGAAAACGGATCGTTTTCCTGGCACTGGAGTTTCCCTTTAACCACTTAAGGACACATGACATGTGTGACATGTCACAATTCCCTTTTATTCTAGAAGTTTGGTCCTTAAGGGGTTAAGCTTCTTTTTCATTCTCTTTTCTTCTATAGGGGGATGTGCGGGCAGGGCCGGCCTTAGGGGTGTGCGAGCTGTGCGGCTGCACAGGGCGCCATGGTGCAGGGGGCGCCCTGCGGCCGCATAGCTCACACGGCATGTCTGTTAGCCGCAATGCAAACAAGGCATTTGCCTTGGGCGGCATTTTCCAGGGGGCGGCAAAAAAAGCCGCCCCCAAATGCCCAAGGCAAATGTCTTGTTAGCCTTGCGGCTAACAGACATGCTGGGCGGTCGGGCGGCTGGCGAGGGAGCACTTCCTCTGAGCTGTCTGCTCAGCTCCCTCGCCAGCCGCAGAGTGAGGCTGGGAGGCGGAGCCGGAATATGACGTCATATTCTGGCTCCCAGCCTCACTCTGCGGCGCGCGAGGGAGCTGAGCAAACAGCTCAGAGGAAGTGCTCCCTCGCCAGCCGCCCGCCAGCGCCGCCTGCCCAGCCCAGCAGCCACTGGACCACCAGGGAGGAAGAGACCCCCCCCAGCATTCCCAAAGGTAAGGAGGCTGGGGGGGTGTCTAAATAAATTTAAAAAAATTTGTTAATGTTAGTGTGTGTCTGTGTATGTTAGTGTGTGTATGTTAGTGTGTGTCTGTGTATGTTAGTGTGTGTATGTGTCTGTTAGTTTGTATCTGTTAGTGAGTGTGTGTGTCTGCCTGTGTGTGTGTGACTGTTTGCCTATGTGTGTGTGAGACTGTCTGCGTGTGTGTGTGTGACTGTCTGCGTGTGTGTGTCTGTCTGTGTGTGACTGTGTGTGTGTGGCTGTCTGACAGTGTGTGTTTGACTGTTTGTCTGTGTGTGTTTGACTGTTTGTCTGTGTGTGTTTGTCTGTCTGTGTGTGTGTGACAGTGTGTGTGGCTGTTTGCCTCTGTGTGTGTGGCTGTCTGCCTGTGTGTGTGTGTGTGTGTGGCTGTCTGCCTGTGTGTGTGTGTGTGTGTGTGTGACTACCTATGTGTGACTGTCTGGGAAGACTAGATGGGCCGAATGGTTCTTATCTGCCGTCACATTCTATGTCTGTGTGTGTGTTTGTGTGTGGCTGTCTGTGTATGACTGCCTGAGTGTGTTTGTGTGTGTGTGTGTGTGTATGGCTGTCTGCCTGCCTGTGTGCGTGTGTGACAGGGTGTGTGGGAAGGGGTAAGGAGTGGGGGCGGGCGCTGTGAAGATTTTTTGCACAGGGCGCCCAAATGCCTAAGGCCGGCCCTGTGTGCGGGATATTGTGTAGTGCCTTTTTTTTTTAAATGGTCCTTAGTATCAGTGTAATTAGATTACAAGGTGTAAAATCTGTTTCTTTTGATAAGTTCTTTAGCTGATAGAGGGGCTTTCAGAATTTGTCTATTTGGGGTCCTGTGTTTCAATAAATTAGTAGTCATGGTCTGTTTATTCAGAGGAGAAAGGTAATTGTGAGTGGGTGTATTGGTACGATGGTAGTGAGTAGTGGGATGCAAGGAGGGTTTAGGAGAATAATAAGTGGAAGATGTATGGGAAGAAAGGAATTTGGAGGTGGGACTGTGTTGATGTGTTAAATGTCTGGGTTTGTTGTAGTGCGCAGTCTTTTTGGGAGATGGTGAATGATACCTAGTGTTTCTTACTGGTGCTGGTCTCTCATAGTGAGAGGGCCATGGGCGTGATGATGAGTATTGTGGACGGTGGTGTCTGTGGTGGTACCTTGTTCTACTTGGGGTCCTACCTCTATTTGAGGGGCTAGGTGCAAATTCTCTATTATTGTGGTTAGTCCTTACTTGTTTGTCCTTATTGTAATCTTGTTTGTCTCTGATATATTTCTTGATTTTTATGTGTTTGGTGTTGATTTCTACCTTTTTCGATTTTGCTTTGTATTAGGACAGAATTTCCTTATATGCATGTCCGTCTTTGAAGGGGGATAGCTTTTCTGTTAATGTATTGATTTCCTTATCTAAAAGGACTAGTTGTCTGTTTTTTACTTATGAGTATTTTCATTAGTCCCAGGGAACAGTTTTCTAGCATTTCAAACCATTCATCCATAAATTCTTGGTCGTCTAGATCGGAGGTATGCATCTTGAATAATCTAAGTCCCCTGGGAGTAATTTTTTATTCTATATATTTTTTGAAATTGGCTATTTCCCATTTTAGTTTTATTTCTTTGCTCATAGCTTTTTCTAATTTCATAAATAGTACTCTTTGTGATTCTCTTTGGGGGATATGGTTGGGATGTTCTGTTGTGTTATTTTCATTAAAAACATTCAAATCAATACTGAAATTGTTTCTATATTCAAAGACAGACATAATAGAAAGGCAAAAAGAAAAAAGGTTTAACAAAAATTATTTAACAGATGTTTTACACAGGCAGCCTACAGAATTCCGAAGAGACACATTAATTCAGATATGTGAGGGAGTGGAATTTTTGTCACTTGTACTTTGAATGTGTGGCAGTTTTGGCTCCCCTAACCAGAGTCTCTTCTCTTTGGTGGTGTGGTTGATATCCAAAGAAAGGTGCAGGGAGGCAGCGCCTGTGGTGTTGTTCTCAAATCCAAGGTGATATGTGAAATAAGCACAGAGAATGTAATATAGTGTAGTATGTTATCAGTTCTGATTTTATCTGAAAGTAACTAATTGCACTTACAATTTTCTGGAGCTTATGTTCAGCTCCAGATTTATGCGCATGGGTGGAATAATCACCATGTATGTTTAGATTGGGATAAAAGAAAAGAAAATGAGATATACTCACAAACACTCCTTCCTTGTTAGTAGTACCCTTCCAATACAAAGTACAATATGACAACACTATGACGCTCCGATCACGTGTTGAAGGCCACGGACGCCATATTGGCACTCCATAATAAAGGGCAGTTTCCGAGTTTCTAACGCTCGATTTTAGGGGATGAGCATCCCATCTACCTCCCCACCTTCCCCTCTTCTAGTACCACCTCATATTTCCCTCTATTAGCCGCTCCACCAACAAAGTATAGTGGCGACCATCTTTACACTCCCATTATGGAGATTGTGGCGGCCATCTTGGTTCCCCCCCTCTTAAACCTATCTCACACAAAATTATAATATTAATTTTCTTTTGTAACTCTTGGTCACATGACAGATTACACCACCTGTTTTAAAGCTATTTAAACACAATAAACTGTAACCCTTTGAGAAAACGCGTAGGTGTAGGTGAAACGCGTTAGTGTTTTATAATTCCTTGATGTTATACTTGGTTTTATATTTTTTATCTTCAAATAAAATGTATTATTTTATACGACTTGGAGATTCCAGACCTATTTTTGAAGCTTTTTTATCCAGAGGACTCACACAGCGTTATCCTTGGTGGGGATTATACCACCTAAGCCCATTGGGATTGAGGAATACCTTCATTTGTTCTCCATTTGTGAGTATATCTCGTTTTATTTTATCCCAATCTAAACATACAGAGAGCACTATGTTTTGTTTGTATCTCTTCTCCTGTATACTGAGGACACTCTACTGCCAGACTGCGGTATAATCACGAAGAGCACGGGGAACAACACCTGCTAATAAGGACAAGGACCCACCATCATATGCACAGATGTGGATTATTCCGTCCACACGCATAAATCTGAAACTGAACATAAGCTCCACAAAATTGTAAGTGCAATTCATTTCTTTCAGATATAATCAGAACTGATAACATACTACACTATATTACGTTCTCTGTGCTTATTTCACATATCACCTTGGATTTGAGAACAACACCAGAGGCGCTGCCTCCCTGCACCTTTCTTTACATACAGGTCAATGTTTCATTGTATAGGGAAAAGTGATGCTTCTCCCACTTTGCTCCATTTGTTGTCCACGATGTTATGTTCATTATTTACAGTTACCGATTTCATAACAAATAGCTATTATATTAATGTATACATGGAAATTCCTGACCTCCATTAATTTATTTTATATTTATATATAATATTACTGTATTTACAGTCCAGACACCTGTCTTATTAAAATGATTTAGTGCTTTTTCACTATGCACTCTCTACAGCTCTCAAAAGGTGAATACTTACGTTCTTCCTAACCTAAAGCTGTATTTTGTAACATGAGTATTCTTCTCAGAAACCAATATGTATTCTATTTTTTAGATAACCCAGGAGCATTGAGACACCCATTTTAAAGTTTTCAGCTATGTATTATTCCCAAAAGGTATACAATATGTAAGTCGCCTGTGTTCAAAGAATTTTCTTTCTTAAATAAATGGAGCATTTTTGACAATCCCCAATGGAGTCCATTGTATTGAAAGCATTTATTAGGATTCAAGGGACCACATGACAGACTCCAGATGATTCTCAAGTCAATGCACAATCGCCTTAGGAGCAAAGTATAGTCTTTTGTTAAAAGAATGACAATTCAATGTACAATGTGTGCACCACTTAATATCTTGTAGGAGAGGTTACTATGTCAAATCGTAACCAGGTATAAAAAAAAATCAAAAAAGATTTAGGAAATATGAAATATTTTACAGATGTGACATATTAGGTACATCAATATATTATTTATATTACTGATTTATGAATTAATATAAAACACAGAGACCTGCAGAAAATGAAAAAAAAATATGACGTGCTCTGTCATTTAAAAAAATCATGTTTACATGTAATTATTCGTGTTTTCATTCTGTCAGTGTGGATATCTGCAAGATACTGAATTGGTAATTGTTGGCAGTTAGGACATACTATATATCATTGTGACTGGCAGTGTAAGTATATAACCTAAATACATTAAATATTTGCATCCCAAAGTTCTTTGTAAATATAGAGAACTTTGGGAACTTTGGGATGAATAGTCTAGAAATTACAACAAATTTGGACAAAAATATATCTCTAAAGAGAGAGCTAAACTTTATTGGAGTATTTTTAAGTATTTAAGTAGAGTAAGAGATAATGCATTGTCATGAAAACAATATTTTTAAAAGTAGGTAATTAGGAGAACAGTAACTTTTGATGTGAGATAAAGTCTGACTTCGCGTGGACACCCATCCATCTAAATGTTCATACAACCTTAGTCTGGATATCCTTCCATCTATCTTTTCACCCATCCATGAATCCATCACATAAATAAAGCAAGCCCTGTTATGTGTGCTTTCTAAAAACACACTTTCCTTTAACTTTACACGTGCACCCTCATATTGGCCTACACACATAGAAAAATCTCAGTGACTGTACACACCATTGGTGGTAAAAAAAACTAATTGGAAACGGTGAGTGGGCAGCTGAAATATAATGCAGAGAGGCTGAATACAGTTTATAGTGCAGCACGCTAGCCATGTACAACAATTTTACCCCCAAAGAGAACAGACAAGTTAATGTGGACATGAGACATGCAAGACCTAGATATGGATGACTTGGTGCTGATCCTAATTAGAGGTCTACAGGTAGTAATTGGAGCAATCCTCAAATCTCCTTTAACATCTGCAGGTATTAGCATGACTTGGGTGTTTAAATGAGGATTGTAGTCTAAAACACACATAAGTATGGTCATGGTGATAATGTCCACTTGATGTTCCATGCTAAATGTACTAGTGATATTAGGTAAACTATCTTACAAGTTGATTTTGGGCTTTCTTTAGGTATAAAATTATAAGCTTGTTAGCTTGATAGCATTGGTTCATCAGTTCACATCAACCCAAGTTCCGAGCATATGTTTAACGCGTGTTATAAGAGCAAATTAAATATAGGATGTTAATTTGTATATGTTACCAGAAGATTATAAATTGTATATTAAAACAATACAAAAAAAGTGATAGAAGCAAGAAAGGCTTCACATTATAAAGTTAAATAAGTTTACATACTCAGTGTATGTTTATTGTGATTTAATTAAAATACCTTGTCAACATGCAGCAGTTTGCAGAGATAGAATAAAGCTGCGTGTTCACGGGAGTACACTTTTATATCTACCTAAATTGTAAAGCACTCAGGCTGCCTTAGATGTGACAACCTGGGATCATAGAATACATGTGAATAAATCATAAAATAAATATATGAATAAACTATAGTGTAAAATAGAAAACAATATAAAAGCCTTTCTATGTCATTGTTGATCATAAATGAAAATAAAATCACAAAAAGCTGCTTCTGAAACAATATCATGCATTCAGACATTTTTACATTATTTTTTAATTTTTCTTTCAAGATGACATTGATTATTTTATTTTGTTAAAAACTCTGCATTTAGTATGTTTATAAAGCTGAGCTGAACGATAATGTTTAAGATACATAAGCATGGAACTTAACTCAAACACAATAGAGAGACTAAATAATTCACGAAGGATAAGTGCAACTAGACATAAATGTAACACTTGAAGGAAGTAGGCGCTGGCCTGAGGTGCTTACACTCTAATAGGAATACTAAAACGTTAGTTGGAAAGAGTGCTTGCTAGTGTAAAAAGCAATTTGTTGTCTGAGAATCAAATAAGACAGAGATGTATATTAGGCAGTTTACTTTCTGAACTTAACTTTTAGCTTTAAATAAAATACTTGCATTTTGCTAGCATTGTTAATATTGTTTTAAACTTTGATTAGGCTTTTGTCAAATCATCCAGTTTTAATGAAAAATGATTTATGCCATTTACGAGTTTTCATTGTCTTGTTCTCAACCATGTAAGAATGAATGCTTCCAAAAACACTACTTATGACCATGACACAAAATAATATAAAATACTAACTAGATTTCTGTATGACTAGAAAATTTGGCTTTGTTGAACCATTTTTGCTAAAAAAACAAACAAACAAAGAAATTTGGATGCATGAACCATGTTTGGTTCAACAGGATTTGGTACTGAAAACCTTATTTGGGAACCAAAAGGAAGCGAAAGTGGGCAATCATGGTACTGCTAAAATTACATAACATTTATATATTATGTGATATACACAGCGCCATCTATAATATGAATAGGACCCTGGGAAAAGCATTTTCTTGGGCCCCCTGGGCCCTGTCCCTGCACCCCCCCCCCCCATTACGCCCAACCCCCAATCACACTGACAGACGTACTGACACATACACACACAGACAGACATATTAAAACATTTGCAGATATATACTGACACACACATACACTGACACACAAATATATACTGCCAGACATATTGACACACACACAGACACACATACATACATACATACACCCAGCCATATACACTGACAGATATACTGAAACACACACAGACACATACACTGACAGGCGTATTGACATACACTCACACACAGACATACACACACAGACATACTGACATACCGACATACACACACATACACAGACATACTGACATATACACACAAACATACTGACATACACACACAGACATACTGACATACACACACAGACATACTGACATACACACATACATACTGACACACACAGACATATTGACATACACACAGACATAGACATACTGACATACATACACACAGACATACTGACAGACACAAACAAACACACAGACATACACACACAGACATACTGACATACACACAGACACACACAGACATACACACACATACATACTGACATACACACAGACACACACAGACATACTGACAAACATACACACACACATATACACACACACAAACATACTGACACACACACAGAGAGACATACATTTAGCCACCCTCCAGGTTCTTACCTTTTTATGGAGGTTGGTTTCCCTGGGGTCCAGTGGCAGGCTGAGGCAGTTGGGAGTTATTTTGTAGAACTCCTCTCCTCCCTGCCTTCCTCCTCCCGTGCGGCTATTATCTCCGGTGGGAGGAAGTGAAGTGCGGCACTAACTTCCTCCCAGCCGGTACAGGAAGGGGCCCGGTCGGGCTGGTTAAGTGTCATAGCGCCCGACCGGGCCCCTGCTGACACATGGTCACCGGGTGGCCCTTAGTGCATGGGCCACCAGGGGAGCCTCCTTAGCGTGCAGGCCGGTGCGGCTCTGTGCAGGCCGGTGTGGCTCTGTGCAGCCGCACAGCCGGGTACATGGGTGCTGCTCAAATCGATCATTTGATCATCGATCATTAATATATATGATATTTTTCCCATCATTTGGTTCACAGATCATGTAGACAAAAGAAAACCAGTAGAGGGTAAAACAGGAGATGCAGGTAAAAAAAATCTACAAATAAAACAATATTGGACATAAAAAAATAAAATGTTTTATATGTCCTATTTTATTTTATTTTATTTGTATTTTTATTTGTATTTTGTGCTATCAAACAGTAAACCACTGTATCTCCCAGGACTGGAGGATTCTGCATTTGATCCACTTGCTAGTGGAGATGTGCCTGCTGTTTTTTTCTTGATGTAAGTGCAACCTTTAATTAAATTGTTATACTTTTATACAATATCACTTTATTTGCACTTTTTTGTCCTTTGAGGATCCATCTGGCTGGAAAGATTTCATCCCCTGAGGGGGGACAAGGGTATAGGATTCACATTCTTCTAAGTTTTCCACCTCCTGGAGCTATATCATTATTCAAACGTATTTCACCATGTGTAGTTTTTTACTCCTAGATTCAAATACCATTTTAGCCTGATTTCCAGGTTGTATCTTTTGTGTACCACATTGTGTTTCACCACCGTCTATCCAATACTCCCTCACCCCCAGGGTTGTATATTTGTTTGCATTGGTTCTATTTTGAAGTTTTTGTGAGGTACACTTTTGTAGGGTGGCCGTACACGTTTGCCCTTGGGTTTATATATAGTACCAATTTTGTTTCCCCCCTTGGTGGTGGGAGTGTCATGGTCTGGGCCTGCGTGAGTGCTGCCGGCACTGGGAAGCAACAGTTCATTCAGGGAATAATGAATGCAACATGTACTGGGACATACTGAAGCAGAGCATGGTCCCCTCCCTTCGGAAACTGGGCTGCATGGCAGTATTCAAACATGATAACAACCTCAAACACACGACCAAGACGACCACTGCCTTCCTAAAGAAGCTGAAGGTACAGGTGATTGACTGGTCAAGCATGTCTCCAGAAAATTGAGCATCTGTGGTGTATCCGCAGCCAGCTCCCCTATTTACCACTATAACGTCTTAAAGCATAGAACTTAGCAGGGCTAACCATACAGATATCTTAGCCATAATTTTATTTAGTTAGAAAGAGTTCCTCTAATTAAAATATAGAAATAATTGAGAATACAATATAATATAGGAATTGTCTTGGAAGCAATAAAGTTTTGTCTGTTTAGATATTTTATTAAATAAAAATACAAATATAGACAGATAAAATCCATTACAATAATTTATATCAGAGCTTATAAGACTAAACTATATGCTTGCAATATCATTAAAATAGAATAACATACCCTCTTGAACATGTCAACCTTGCTCAGTCATTATAAAATGGAGCAGGGTCTCTGTCTCCAAAATCTCTCCTCTGTGTCCTAACATTTAAAAAGTACACATATTTATATCTTAGATGTTCATTTTAGGACCTCCATTAACTTGGGAAAGATACAAGGCCAAAAACGTCCTCAAACAGAAGGTGGGGGAGTGCAAGGTGTCCAACATCCACCAGCTCTGTGATGTCATCATGGAGGAGTGGAAAAGGACTCCAGTGGCAACCTGTGAAGCTCTGGTGAACTCCATGCCCATAAGGGTTAAGGCAGTGCTGGAAAATAATGGTGGCCACACAAAATATTGACACTTTTGGCCCTATTTGGAAATTAGGGATGTACTCACTTTTGTTGTCAACGGTTTAGACATTGACCCCTCAAGGACAGCAGGCGTTCTATGCCATCCTTTTTGGGGAGGTCCTAAAAGCGGGCAGCATAGAACGTCCCCGCCATCCTTTGTACTTACCGGGTCTCCGCCGTTCCCCCGACGGCGGTTGTGATCCTAGGGTCCCTACGATCACATGGCCGGAATAGCCAGTGCCTGCAGGGAGCCTGCATGAGCTCTCAGACAGTCCCCCTAATACTGCAAAAAAGTTTATAAAGTTAACAAAAGTTAATAAAAAGTTTAATAAAGTAAATAAAAGTACTTGGATCATAGAATATATATATATATATATATATATATATATATAGATGTATATATATATATATATATATGTACTTTTGTATGCACAAACACGTACATAAACCATTAATAAATATATATATATATATATAAATATATATATATATATATATATATATATATATATATATATATATTTATGTATATTAAAATATTCAATAAATAAACTGAAACAAATTAAAGTTTAAATATAAAAAAAGATATACCAGTTTTAATTTGTTCTAACTGTATTTTGATATTAATATTCATATACATTACATTCAAAATACATTTAGAATGATATTATAAATACGTATATGTATATATATATTTAAATTCAACAAATATATTTATATAAAATTTTTACATAATCAAGTCATTTTATGAATTACAATTTGAGGGACCTGCCCGACAACCCAGGCTGAAAGTCCAGAGAATTTGGCTCACAAACCCTATATTTAACCCTGTAACTTTCTAGGACACCATAAAACATGTACATGGGGGGTACTGTTTTACTCCGGAGACTTCGCTGAACACAAATATTAGTGTTTAAATATAGTAAAACATATCACAACAATGATATCGCCAGTAAAAACGCATTTTTTTGCACTTTTCCCACACAAACGGTACATCCACTGATGATATAATTGTTGTTATATGTTCTTCTATTTTGAAACACTAATATTTGTGTTTGTCAAAGTCTCCCAAGTATAACAGTACCCCCCATGTACAGGTTTTATGGTGTTTTCATAAGTTACTGAGTCAAATATAAGGCTTGAGTTAACTTTTTTTTACATTGAAATTTGCCCAATTGGTTGATTTTGAGACCGTATGGTAGTCCAGGAATGTTCAAATAAGTTTATTGCATTTTTCACACACAAACAAATATGAACGCTAACTTTGGCCAGTGTTTGTGACTAAGTGGCTACTAGAAAAGACTGGACATGCCCCATTTGTAATACCTTGGGTTGTCTACTTTTGCACATGGTATGCCATCATGGGGGTATTTTTCATTTCTGGGCTATCATTTGATCTAATAGGCAACATAACCAGTCTGTGTATAAACTGAAACATTTAATGTGCTATATTTCACCCTGTAACTTTCCAAAACACAGTAAAACTTGTACATTGGGGATACTATTTTACTCATGAGACAACGCTGAATACAAATATGTGTACTTTATTGCAGTAACAGATAACAGTGTTGTGAAATTCACAGTTAAAGTGCCATCCAGAACTAAAAAAAAAAATAATAATTCTCACATTTTTAATATTTGATTCATATTAAATTATGCTTAATATACAAATATTAATATACTATAAAAGGGGTGAATTACGCCTTAACAGACACATAGCGCAAATTCAAGGTTTTGTTTACGTTTAGATTTGATCACAACTTACAATTGGCTCAGTCCTTAAGGGGTTAATGGCTGTGTGCTGAGTTTTTTTTTAAGGGGACAAATTTACACTGTTATACAGGCTGTACACTTACTACTTTACATTGTAGCAGAGTGCAATTTCTTCAGTGTTGTCACATGATATAATAAAATATTGACAAATATGTGAGGGGTGTACTCACTTTTGTGAGATACTTTATTTATTATACATACTACTCCTTTTTCTCTCTATTACTACTTTCTCACTTGATCTGCGAATAAAATAAACTTTTAGTAATTTCCCTTATCCATCAATCATCTTTTATTCTCATAAATCATCTCTTTTTTGTCGCGTGTGAAATTTACACCTGCCATTAAAACGAACATGCTATGTCTTTGTGTGTTTTGGTTGGTTCATGATTTGCAATTTAGATTTTGTGTTTGGAATATTCACCCAAATACGAACGAACTGCAGTTTTGGACTGAAATTAATCTGCAAGTCTAATATTAACCATATCCCTCTTTAAGTTAAAAATAGTGACTTTTAACAAAAACAAAAATAACTGGTACCAATGACTACATTACAGAGGGTTGCATTTTCTGAATTTATCGGCGTGGCAGTCTACCCTACCCAACAAACTGTGGATCCCCCATGACACAAGTACCCCCTTACTTTCTTTCAAGCATACAATACAGTTGATCATATAGATTAATGTTATGAATATGAGCACGTTTATTTAACTGACAGATCTAGTTGGAGGTTTTTTTTAAATGATGTTCTCATTCTAGGAAATCCGCACTTTTGTGACAATGAACCTTTAAATTGAATGTCAAACAGGTTAATTCAAATTTTGTGTGCAAATTGAATAACTTGTTGGGATTCATCAAACAATAGACAATAGGTCTTATTAGAATTGTGCCCCTTCTGAACATTTTAATATTGCATATATGAGAATTCTTTATTGCATCTCCTTACATTTTTCATTAAAAGACAGAATGTAGGCTAACTATTTTTACAAATGGTCTTTTATACTATATTAATACAAACTAAAGTTAACTTTGTGGAGATAAAATTCCACATAAGCTGAATGAATGAATGAACACTCCAATGCAGGGATCTCAAAGTCAACTTAAACAGGAGCCCTGGACTTTCTCTCTCATTAGGCTACAGATCCATATTCGCATACACCTATGCACAATCACAGACAATGCACTCTCAAGCACACACATACAGTTACACCCCCATACCGACACTCAACTACACACCTAACATAAGCATCTAGCTACACACACTTACATACACACAGCTACCTGCTCCCATACAGAAAGCTACAAACACAGACATATGATAAACTTTGCATTCCTGTTAAAGCACCTCTATTGTGGTCAAACACTTGGTGTGAGCTGCTACCTTGCAGTGTGAGCACTCGTCAGTCTCATTACTAAACTTCTGGTCTGCAACTAAAGAATGTCACAATACAGTCATCTAGGCAAAAATAAGTCATTTTTCAAAAACAGCCATATAAAACCCAATTTGGAGTTTGCTAAACAGCATAAGATATAGTCATTTTTATATTTTGTTTTACCAAATACTTTACTTTATTATACTTTATTTGCCAGCTCTTATAGGGTGTGTATCTTCCCTATTGCAACAATGTAGGCAGTCGGAGCACAAACCATTAAAAATTGCGTAAAATAGATAATTTGAATGCAATCATCAAGAAACTATGTGAGAAATGCATGGAATCAGAGTTTGGAGTTTGCTATGTTGTCAGACAGGACATCTTAAATATATATATAATATATATATATATATATACATATATATATATATATATATATATATATATATATATATATATATATACATATATATATATATATATATATATATATGTATAATATAATTATGTAGGGTAATGCATATCTTTACATTGCATATAACCATCTATAAATGTCCAACATTGGGTATCAGGCTGTTGATATAAATAAGTAGATAACTTATTAACATGACTATGTATATATTCAATTTTCCCTTTACAAATACCAAACCTCTCTAACTAGGGCTTGATATTTGAGGTTTGATATTTTTAACAGGGCTTGACAATGAAATAGATAAATATTCATGTTGATAAAGTCATCTGTCATCTTTGGACAACTCACATATTCAGTCTCAGCCTATACAGTTTTACCGTGGTTCAAATTTTAGTGCCATTTATAACTGTAAAATTGGAGCTATCGTTACATTCCTCAATTTAAGTAGGAGGAAATAATTTGAGCTATGATGGACAACTAGCAGTTGTAATGAAAACCTAGGACCCCTTTCAAATTCTCTTCTGATAAGTGTTGCACATCTACAATAAGTGCAATCATTGGAAATATAATGCAATATAATAGCAAGAATGCCATCATTAGTAATAAGAAAAATGCAATAGATTTTGTATAAGATAGATTTGAAGTCTTTCTTCTGAGAGAAACCTCTCAGCCTTAAAACAATCCCTGTTTGGAAAAAAAAAAGGAAGTAGGATTTACTGTAGAAAGCAGAACCTAATGTCCTCATCTATTTATAACATGTATGAGTCATCTCCAAGGACACAGACAGCAGTCAATAGAGGAAAAAAAACAAGTTTCAGCATGCAATAAACACAACTAGCAGGATCTACTGGGCACACAGGCAGGGACTAACTGACAGCAATCTAGGCCCTTAGTCAAAATTAGGCCCTAGACCCTTCTTACATATGTCGAGGAAGGGCCCAGAACCTAATTTTATTAGTCCCAATAGCATCCACTTGTGATTCTTAGCCCAATTCCCTAGTTGTGTCTAAATCCACAATGCATCTCTTCCCTCCCCCACTTTTCCACTTTACTTGTCCCCATAACATTTGTCACTAACGTTGCACTTGTTCCCCCTCCCTAATTCCCAACTTGTGCATCTTTTCCCTCTAAATATCCACTTGTGCCTCTCCCCAGTCTCTCTCCCTTGTACCCTTTGCCCACACTTAAGCCATTCCTCTTGTGCTTTATTGACCATTATTTGTGCTCCTTCTTGAGTCATCAAGTCATGCCCTCCCCTCTCACCCAGTTCTTCTCACCATGTGTCCTCCAAATCCTCATGTCTCCTTCATGTTCTCTTCACCTCATAAACCACAGCTCACTCAATGCACTCTCCATACAGCCCCATCTCACTAAATTCCATTTACCTTGTGCATCCCATTGCACAATAACTCCCTTCACTTTGTGCCTTAAACTGGTTCCCTAATCTCATGCTCCCCATCATCTAACCCTAACTCCAGCTCCTGTCATCATTCCTACTTCACACACTGCCACAGCAGGCAGAGATAGCTGCTAGCAGCACACATGTGCAGCTGCTTAAAGATGACTGCCTCCATGCAGACTGCTAGCTGTTGTGACAGTTGTCTTCAAGTTAATGCAAGGCAGGCTGTGTGGAGGGGCCCTGAACCTGGCACCACACTTGGTAAGCCGCTGGATCCCCTCCTGGTGGCAGGCCCTTGGCGTGTGACCCAGTACCTGACTGATAAGTCTACTCCTGTAGACAGGGCACACACCACTGTATAGGAAAATGTAACATTCTGAGATTTCCTACCTGGAACATTTTTAACAATCCAAATGTGCAAACTGTACTAAGAAGAGAAATACCAATATAAAAAAAAAATAGAAATTTACATTATAGTAGGAACCATAGCCCACATAAAGCCCTAAGCCATTGCTTGTCTGAGAACAGAGTGCAATTGATGCAACAATTAGTTTTTTGGGGTTGTTGTTTTTTTGTCACTATGAAAAACAGTTCCTCACAATTGATCCTTGGTTTTCAGGGGAATACTAATACTAATACAAATAATCTCCCTACATGATATACTGTAAAGTTTATATAAACAAAACGTAGGGTCCATACACCAATCTCTGTGGGCAGGGGTCAAGTCCTGGAGAAAAAGTGTGGGTTCGCACCCAATATTTCCACTGACCCAAGACTGGTAAAATGCCCTGTGTTTGTTTTGCATACTGCAAGCGAATTTAATGACAACATGTACTGCCTTTGCTGGTGTCTTGTCTGTGGTGTCCCCATAAGTGAGATACCAAAAAAGAAAATTGGGGGGGCGGAGCCTGACCTCTGAGCCGAGTAGACGTGGAAAGCCGGCGAAATATGCCCGATGGAGAATACCGCCATCTGGCTAAGGATGGGAGTTGGTTAACTCAGAGGGGGGACTGTCACACAAGCCCTATATCACAAGAGTAAAGCAGCTGAATTAAAAACCCCTCTGCATCAGTCATTAACCAGGGACATGCCTTCTTATAATGTCTACAATATGCATTTAAAATGTCTCCAATTTGCTTGTATAAGGTCTCCAATATGCTTTTTATCATGCCTCCAATATGTTCTCCCCTGCTTATAGTTTATTGCTAACTTCTTTGTTTCTATCATTTGACACTAACCCATCACCCAGTGCAAAGAGAACATGCAAAATACCCTGCTCACTTGTCTGAGGCTATTAATCTGCTTCTAATCTGTCTTTAACATGTTAAATGCATCTATATAAAACTAAAAATGTGCTGACTTTCTGAATGCTCCAATTGTTAAGCTTTAAAATGAGCTCAAGGACTGCTATTGTGGCTCCTTGAGCATGTTTGTCATTATCATTATGCACAAATAAAATATTAAATAAAAAAAAAATAAAAAAAAAAATTGGACAACTCTGTATGTGAGGGTGAATGTACTGTGTGTGGGTGTAATGTGTGTGATGTGTACAATGTGCAGCAGAGTGTACTGTCTGCGAGGGTGTACTATCTGTGGGGGATGCAGGGAGATGGATAGGGAGGTGCTTTACTATTTATGTTTTAATATAGATTTGTTTTTTTTAAATGACTCCCCCCTCCCTATTGTTACCTTGCAGGGAGTGGCTGGCCCCTCTCACGCTCCACCTCCTTGTCTGAGATCTCAGACAAGTTTTGATGATCTCAGCCTATCCAATGCTTTCCTATAGGGGCTATTCAATTGTAACTTGAGCATCAGAACTGGACGATGGAGAAATTGAAAAAGGTTGCATAATCTGATGAATCGTGTTTTCTTTTAGATCAGGTGGATGGTTGGGTGCACATGCTACTTTGCTTGGGGAAGAGATGGCAGCAGGATGCACTGTGGGTAATGTTCTACTAGAAATTCTTGGGTCCTTGCATAAATGTGTATGTTACTTTGACACGTACCACCTACCTAGAGATTGTTGCACGTATACATCTTCGTAGTAATGGTGTTCCCTGATGGCAGAGGCCTCTTTTAGCAGGATAATGTTCCCTGCCACGTGCTAAAATTGTTCAGGAATGGTTTGAGGAACATGACAAAGAGTTCAAGGTGTTGCCTTGGCCTCCAAAATCCCTAGATCTCAATCTGATTGAGATGTTTGGAATTTAGAGGCTAGGAGGGATATGCAGTGTGCAGGTGCCAGGATTACAGAATGATCCAGCATGTAGAATTGTTTAACACAGAGGACTGATAGGTAAGGTATACCGGACCTTAGAATGGCCGGACTACATAAGCATTAATCCTTCAGTGGATTTGGTTGCTGCTCGGCACAACTTTTCCTGTATGGACAGTAAATGCCATTAACCACATTTTTATAAGCGGATGAATACGTGACAGCAGGAACAACAAATCCGATCCTTGAAGGTCTCACCTAGCAACATGCAGAACTTAAAGGATTTGTTGCTAATGTCTTCGTGCTATACACCACAAGATACATTCAGAGGTCGAGTGGAGTCAATACCTCGCTGCATCAGAGCTGTTGTGGCAGCATGAGGGGGGCCTAGACAATATTAGGCAGGTGATTTTAACGTTGTAGCTGATTAGTGTAGTTTTTCTATGTTTTCTGGGAGTTCGGCTTAAATTTGAGTATTGTGTGTTTTGGGTTTTACTCACTAAGGTGTATACCTAGCAAACCGTTTGGCCACTTACATTGGGGAAGTGCCAAGGCAGTACCAGCAGCAAATATCACTATAACATGCTGTTATGGTGTTTGGAGTTTTGCATAAATGGCAGCAAATGCTACCTGGGAATGTAGCAACATTAATAATGGCATGCCCTTGCATTTCACTGCTCATATTTTTGCCATTAAGGAGTTAAACCACTGTTATTTAACTCTTAAATGGTAACACCTCCCCTGTATGTGGCTCACACAGCCTTTATGGATAAAGAGGTTTAATTTTAAATCATATCTTACCGCACAGCGTGTTTAATTTAGCAGTACTGATCTCCCGCTCTGTTAATTGAACTTTAATCACACACAGGAGGCTGGTGAAGGCTCTAGCAGACTAGATGATTATAACTTCTAAAATAAACACACTGTGCAATAAAGGAAACAAAAGATGTGTTTTTTTTCAGAAAGTGTGTAGGGAGAGCAATGAGACTGCAGTGGCATGATTTATAGACCATAGTCACTTCATTAAGCTAAAGTTGTTTTGATGCTTAGAATGTCACTTTAACTCGTTTATGCTGGCAATCGTGTATACACAACTTTAACCATTGCAGATGAAAATAGTTTATTGAAAGCAAATTTAATTTGCAGTAGCTGTCAGGACACTAGAGCCAGCACTATCATTATAGAGTTTGGTCTGCTGAGCCACCATAGCTACACAGGCTGCTGAGGAGATGTACAGAGATCAGAAGGGGGTATTCTAAGGGGTCTGTACCCAGTAAGATGTGCAGATCTCACTGGAACACCATGGAATGACAATTAGAGTACACCTCACTGGGAAAGGCTATGCAGGCAGGGTTCAAGTAAAAACATTTAGTAAATAAATATTAAAAAAAAAACAAGCAGCACTGTTCAGATCACAACACAAACGCACGTTCACGTTGTCATACTCCCCTTCACTCATTCCTCACAATCGTCACTCCACACACATTCACACACAGTCATCCCTCGCACAAAAAACTGCTTGGTAGTGAAGGTGTCCAGAGCCAAGCACTATGCATTGTGAGTTATGCTTTTAATGCACTGAAGCACAGATGATGTCACTCACCTTACAGAAAAGTGTGAAAACACAATCTGTATGTTCAACTAGCAGGCAAATCACGTAACATATATCTATAGTTATACACTCACACAGTTTTCACACAATCACATTACAGAAAAAATGTAAAGTATACAGTAAGCAATATTTGTATCTGCTTTAGGCTGGCTCATAAACGTATGCTCCTCTAGCTGCTGAAAATGTTGCTTACTATATACTTTTCATGTACTTTTCATTTTTCTGAACTGTGATTGTGTGAGAACTGTTTGAAAACATACCAGACGAAATGACCAGATGCACATTTGGATCATAGATTTAATGCTGGGGACTTTTTTTTACCTGTCTTTAGCTGTAGACTGATCATAGATTAAAAAAAACAAAAACTTGACAAGCACCTGTCAATTATACAAACATATATTATTTTTTTTTTGCAGAAAGCCCAGTCCAATTTTCTATCAAGAGAACCTTTAGCAGCAAAGGCCGCACAACCGTACTGCCTCAAATCAGAATTGCAAACCCTCTGACAACCAGGAATCCTGTCTCCAATGATGGCCTTTTGATCACAATTCTCTTTTATTAAGGTTTGACTTCGCATTTTAGCTAATCAATATCTCGCAGCCCTCCAAGTCCCTTGTTATATACATGTCTCCCACAATCAGGCAGGGAGGACTACTAATTGAAGAAAAGTCAGTGAATCAGGTACCAAAGGCCCCCAGGCCATAGTCCAGCATGTACACTTTATCTTGCATGGTATTCTTGCAATGGTAGAGATAAAATTTCGAGACATGACAGACAAAGAAAAGAAAGATCAATTCCTGTCACTTGCCACCAATGTTTACTGCTTTTCTGGGTGTTCAGATGGTTCTTTTTTTCATAGCTTAGGGGAACATAACCTTTTCTAAATAGGATTCTGGTGTTCCTATGCATTTTAAAGTGTTTTCATCTCGTGACTCTGAAATCTGTTGTTTGACACAAAAAAAAACCAAAGAACTCAAGCGAATAACAAATAAGCATGTTTGTATACTTTTACATGTCAATATCTATTTTAGTCTACGTGCTGCATTCTAAGGTCCATTTACAGAACTGTGACTTGTGGTTAGTTGACAGCCAACTTGCTAAACATAAGTCACAAAACTCTTTGTTGAAAAGAAGTCTCTCCCTAAGTTCTGCCAAAATTGACATTACTTATATATTTTCTGGTTTGATTTAAATGTAGTAAATTCTGTTTATAGAATAAAGGCAAAGAAAAGTTTTTGTTTTTTTACTGTATAAACAATAAGGATGTGGAATTCTTTGCCTGAAGTTGTGGTTTTATCAGAGTCCATACAGATGTTCAAACAACAACTAGATGCATACTTGCAAAAACATAACATACAGGGATATAATTTCTAATTAGTGGGGTAATAGCTTCTTGATCCAAGGATTAATCTCGGGTCAAGAAGGAATTTGTTTCCTAGTTAGTTCCAAAATTGGAGGTGCTTCAAACTGGGAGTTTTTTTGCCTTCTTTTGGATCAACAGCAAAAAAACAAATGTGAGAAAGGCTGAACTTGAAAGACGCAACAGTGTTTTGTTGTTGTTGTTGTTGTTGTTGCTTCTATTATCCTCATTCTGGTAAAGTAACTAGATCTCTTAACCCTTACATTTCCACTGAAAGAAGCAAAAAGTCAAAACATGCTACTGGCTCTCAGTTATTATTATTATTATTTTTTTTTCTATGTAATTAAATAAAATTCAACTGAAGATCGTATATGCAAAAGTTGTTTAAAAACTTTCAAAACAGAGGTAAGCTCGCTATTGTGTTCTTCAAATGTTTTATTTCCTTTTTTTTGCAACTGGGCAAAAATACTTATTTTTCAATATTTTTTTTTTTTTTTACATTAATTACATTTTATTCATGCTACTTTGATATCTCATTAAATTCTTATAAGTGATCAAGCAGTGACCTTGAAAGGCAATGCATAAAACATGACAGTAAACCTCTGGTAAAATGCCTTTTTTTCACTCCTCACTGACTGCAACTTGCATTTCCTTTCCCATCCCCAATGACCGTAATATGGAGAGTTATGACAGAGAAGCCAAGGTATGCAGTTGTGTGCAGCTTATCCTGTAGTTCCATTAGCTTTCCCTACTGATGACAGCTGCAATATGTTAATGGCTTGTGTTTAGATTTCATGCCCTTGCCTCTACTTAGGGCACTGTGCTAATTACGATATGACGGCGACAACAGGTGCAAATGTCGTTTCACATCAGCATCACCTCTATGTGAAAAATAGCTAGCAGCACAAAAAGCGACTAGAAAAATGTATACTTAGTATGTTGCTTGCCGTTCTCTGAAGGACTGCTCTTTAAAGCTTATGATTAAAGGATTTTACAGCAGAACTTAGATGTATTTTTTTTGCAAGTGCAGTCATTTTAAACTCTATTCTCTCCCTTTCCTAAAATAAGCATTTTTACATTAAGGTTGAATAATGTAATTTATTGTACTGGTCGGGCAGAGTTTTCAAGCTCTATAATTGTAGCAAGTTTTTTTTTTATATTGTTGTAAGCATTTTTTTGTTCCTACTTAGTATTTTGCACTGAATAAAATAAAATATTTTGTTTTTAAATCGTTTCTTTTAGGATTTAATCAGTGGTCTGTTTTTGTTGTAATATTTAATTAAATATTTTTAGACAATTTCTGTCTTCAGCAATAATTGATCATTTGCATAATCAGTGTTTCATGCTTGTCACTGATATGTCTAAAAAAATGAGAGTGATTTGATAATGGCTGGTACAACTATGCATTGCATTGTCAAATTATATCGCTTCTTATCCCCTTAATAATTTACAGAATTTTTAAAAAGATTTTAGAATTTTTGGTTGAATATAAGAAGTTTTTTATTTTTATTTATTGATTTATTTATTTTAATTGCAGCTTTGAGTTTTGCAGATTAATGAATCGATATAAAATAGGAACACATGGGCGTACATACATTGTACCAATTTTTTTATGTTTTATTGCATTTGTACTACAATTAATTAGCGTTTGAACAGTCATCAAAATAATGTTTTTCTTGAAATTAGGAACTACATAGTTACATAGCTGAAAAGAGACTTGTGTCCATCAAGTTCAGCCTTCCTCACAAATGCTTTTGCTACATTGTCCTACAGAATTTACTGAATCTTAATACATACAAAATTCGAAGAAAAAAAATCAAATAGTTTAAGGAATTTGTATAGTAATCCATAATATGGTGAATACATATGTTCATTTTTTAAGATAATGCTTAAGGAAGAAACATGTAGAGTTTCAAAACATAATATTGTGTGTACTTGTAGTTACTCTCTACACCACAGAAACATAGAATGTGAAGGCAGATAAGAACCATTCGGCCCATCTAGTCTGCCCAATTTTCTAAATACTTTCATTAGTCCCTGGCCTTATCTTATAGTTAGCCTTATGCCTATCCCACGCATGCTTAAACTCCTTCACCGTGTTAACCTATACCACTTCAGCTAGAAGGCTATTCCATGCATCCACTACCCTCTCAGTAAAGTAATACTTCCTGATATTATTTTTAAACCTTTGCCCCTCCAGTGTTTACATGCTTTTTTGCAAGTTATAGGGCTATAAGTACCAGTAGAACATTGCTGTTTCAAAATATATATTTTTTAAATGTATCAATAGTGACATTGTAACACTATTATCTGTCATAAATCTCTGAATCACACCTCACGTGTACATATTTTTTTAAAGTAGACAACCCAGGGTATTCAATATGGGGTATGTCCAATCTTTTTTAGTAGCCACTTAGTCACAAACACTGGCCAAAGATAACATTTATATTTGTTTGTGTGTTAAAAATGCAAAAAACTATTATGAACTCTAACTTTGGCCAGTGTTTGTGACTAAGTGGCTACTAATAAGACTGAACATACCCATTTGCAATACCTTGGGTTGTCTTCTTTTGCAAATGGTATGCCATAATGGGGGTAATTCTCATTCTTGGGCTACCATACGCTCTCAAAGGCAACATAACCAACCTGGCAATTTTCAATGTAAAAAAATGTGACCCTTATATTTGACCCTGTAACTTTCTATGACATCCTAAAACTTGTACATGCAGGGTACTGTTATGCTGAACGAAAATATTAGTATTTCAAAACAGTAAAACCTATCACAACAATTATATAATCAGTGAAAGTGCCGCTTGTGTGTGAAAAATGAAAAAAACTTCACTTTCACTGACGGTATCATCGCTGTGATATGTTTTGCTGTTATAACAGTACCCCCATGTACAGGTTTTAGGATGTCATAGAAAGTTACAGGGTTAAATACAGTTGTAGCAAATTAAATTCTCTGGACTTTCGGCCTGGGTTGTCAGGCAGTTAAAATTACTTCATTATGTAAAAATATTACTAAAATATGCACGTAGAATTTAAATATATATACATATTTATATATTTGAAATCTACGTGTATATTTATGATATTATTTAAGTAATTATGTATATGGATATCTATATATTTTGTATTTTTATTTATTTATTTATTTATATTTACACACACACACACATATATATATATATATATATGTGTATATATAATTTCATTCTTAGTGTATTTTGATATAAATATATATATTCATATCAAAATACAGTTAGAATAAAATTACATATATATATATTTTTATTTTATTATTTTTACTTTTTTTATTTATTTTTTATTTACTTATTAATAATTTATTATGTATATATATTCCAACATTTCCTTGCACTGCAGGCTGAAGATAATATAAATATATATACTCAATTTTGCCGTGTGCTGGGCCAAGGTCATCAAAAATGCAGAGTTTAAATTGATGGTCCACAGTCACGATTTCAATAAAATATAACTTTATTAGTTACATTTTAAAAAGGTGCCAATAATTCATCGACATTTCAGTCCCGGTTAGGGACTTTCCTCAGGACAGCATATATACACAATACCTATAGAATGTAAGCTCGTTTGAGCAGGGTCCTCTTCAACCTATCATTCCTGTAAGTTTTTTTAATTGTCCTGTTTATAGTTAAATCCCTCCTCTCATAATATTGTAAAGCGCTACGGAATCTGTTGGCGCTATATAAATGGCAATAATAAATAATAAATAAATATATAGTTATTTTATATATATATATATATATATATATATATATATATATATATTATATATGTGTGTAATTTAATTATAAGTGTATTTTCATATTAATATATGTATATATTAATATAAAAATACACTAGTATGACATGTTATATATATATATATATATATATATTTATATATATATGTAGAAATATATTGTATCTATACACATTTATAATTATATTTTTTATTTATTAACAATTTTTATTTTTTTATTTTACAGATGCAGGGAGACTGCCTGTCAATTCAGGCAGACCCCCTGCAGGCAGATTCACAGACGCCTATTGCGGCCATGTGACCACTCTGTTAGAGCTATCACATGGCTGCGGAGGGGCCTAATTCTCCGAGTGGGGACTTCCTTGAATGGCGGCGATCGTGTAAGTAAATATTACCATCATGACGGTTCAGGACCGTCATCGGTCCTCAAGGGGATTTTACCGATGACGATCCTGAACCGTCAACGGTCCTTAAGGGGTTAAGGATACTGGAATGGAATTTTTTTTTTTTGTCAATCTTTCTTTTACTGAGAAGTCAGCAGGGAACACAGAGGTGAAAACAAAAACAAAAAAATCAGAATATGTTGGCTTGGCAAGCAAGATTGATATACAGTGTTAAACACCCAATATTCTGAACAAGAAAGACATCTTTTTTTTCTTTTTTATTATGTTAAACTCAAGCTAGGTAATCATAATAACACTGACTATGCCAGGCTAAGAAAAATAGGTTAAGGCTAATGAGAAACAGACTAGTCAGGTGACTATTTCTTCTGGTACTGATCATAAAAGCAAGGAGAACGCTCCCTACAGTATACATAAAAGTAAAATGAAAGGTAAACAGAATAATCAAGAAGACATAGCATGGCATATGGAAAGCTCACTGAGACACATTAACTTGTAGAAGGTCAGCTCCAAATATTGGCTGAAGCATCAACCAACTCCCTCAGTCGGAAGGCCTATCCGAGAATGTGGAAGTCTTTGGGAAATAGACGTATAAGTGCTCCAGCATTGCTGCAGAGGTTGGAAGGGTGGCGGGTCAGCCTGTCAGTGCTCAGACCAAATGCTGCACACTGCATCAAATTGGTCTGCATGGCTGTCGTCCCAGAAGGAAGCCTCTTCTAAAGATGATGCACAAGAAAGCCCGCAAACCGTTTTCTGAAGACAAGCAGACTAAAGACATGGATTACTTGAACCATGTTCTGTGGTCCGATGAGACCAAGATAAACTTATTTGGTTAAGATGATGTCAAGCGTGTGTGGCGGTACAAAGACAAGTGTGTCTTGCCTACAGTCAAGCATGGTGGTGGAAGTGTCATGGTCTGGACCTGCATGAGTGCTGCCAGCACTGGGGAGCTACAGTTCATTGAGGGAACCATGAATGCCAACATATACTGTGATTTACTGAAGCAGAGCATGATCCCCTCCCTTCGTAGACTGGGCCGCAGGGCAGTATTCCAACATGATAATGTCCCCAAACACACCCACTGCCTTTGCTAAAGAAGCTGAAGGTAAAGGTGAAGGACCGGCCAAGCATGTCTCAAGACCTAAACCCTATTGAGCATCTAGTGGGGCATCCTCAAATGGAAGGTGGGGGAGTGCAAGGTCTCTAAGATCCACTAGCTCTGTGATGTCATCATGGAGGAGAAGAAGAGTACTCCAGTGGCAACCTGTGAAGCTCTGGTGAACTCCATACCCATGAGGGTTAAGGAAGTGCTGAAAAATAATGGTGGCCACACAAAATATTGACACTTTGGGCCCAATTTGGACATTTCCACTTAGGGGTGTACTCACTTTTCTTGTCAACGGTTTAGACATTAATGGCTGTGTGTTGAGTTATTTTGAGGGGACATCAAATGTACACTGTTATACAGGCTGTGCACTTACTACTTTACATTGTAGCAGAGTGTCATTTCTTCAGTGTTGTCACATGAAAAGATATAATAAAATATTTACAAAAATGTGAGGAGTGTACTATATCTATATATATAGCTGTAGGACGTGTACATAAATATCAGAATAATTAACAGTACTATAAAACCCCATTCCACAGAATTGGTAATATACCTGTGACATCAGGATAATGCATTAAAATAAGTTTAAAGTTTATTTCTGTTAATGTAAACAGTGTAATAACATTTTACTTGTTATATGTTTTTCTACAATTCTATTTAGATAGCAGGTGCACTGATATATTGTATTAGCATTAAAGGACCACTATAGGCACCCAGACCACTTCAGCTTAATGAAGTGGTCTGGGTGCTAGGTCCAGCTAGGCTTAACCTTTTTTTGCAGTAAACATATGAGACTTGCTGAATGCACGTGCGGCTCTTGCCGTGCATGCACATTCAGCCGATGATGGAAGAAGAGGGAGGAGAGTCCCAGCGCTGAGGGAGCGCGGCGCTGGAAAAAAGGGTAAGGGATTAACCCCTTCCTCCCCCTTCAGTGCCATGGGAGTGGGACCCTGAGGGTGGGGGCACCCTCAGGGCACTATAGTGCCAGGAAAACGAGTATGTTTTCCTGGCACTATAGTGGTCCTTTAAGGTTTGTTCCTCAAAAACATAATAGAATGTACGGCTTAAATTACATTTAATGTAATCTTTTTCTACAAACTAATCCTTACACAGGATGTTAAATGCCGGTTTAACATATTAAGGTTCAGGCAGTTATTGGTCCTTAATGGGTTAAAGAAAGTAATATAAATGTAAATATATTCACACTATTTTTATCAGAATATAATAATTGTGTAATTCCATGTAATTCTATTTTAAAATGAAAATATCCAAAGAATAGTTATAGAAACTGGATTATGATTTCCCTAGATGGGACAATGGCAAGACACAAGGATCTAACATATGAATAATTGTGCTTTCACATTTTTTTCTCCTTTTAGGATCAATAACATACATTTCAAATAGATTTCACAATGAATGTATATGTTGCATATACTGCATACCTAAATTGTGCCACAGAAGATTAGAATGCACAGTACACATACACACAGATTCAGTCCAATCTGTATTAATTTGCAGAGTTCGTCTACAGCACAATATCAGTATCTTGGACAAGCTCCCCAAAGAACATAGGGGTAGAAGCAGAAGTCATTGGGGGTCCGTTCTTCAGATTCTCCTGGCTGCAAATCTGGGGCAATCTGGAACATGAAAGTAACTACACAGCAATTGCAAGAAAAATCCCACTGAAAGCAATTGATTTTTTTTACTCCTTGAAAAATAACCAATGCTGATTCACTTTGGAAGCCTATAGACTTTGATAGTGAAACAATAACTTTTGCAGATTTTCTTTCAGTATCCTCTTCATGTGAGCAAAAAAAAAAAAAAAAAAGACACAGCTCATATCAAATACATGGGGGGAAAATAAATAAATTAAAAGTACAAGATTAATTGTGCAATACTGAAATCAGGCCTAGAAAAATATACCTGGTTAGGAAAATTACTTTATTCAAAATGAAATTTCCCCTATATTTTACCTTTTTAATAAGCTTTGTAATATTCATAAAAATATAACAGCCAGAAAAATGTGATTACACACCTTGGTAACCAATCTTAGCCTCAAGGGGACACCAGACAAATACGCTTCATTGTTTTGAGAAATATTTGTCTCCAATCCACTCAGAGGGCTTTAGGTTATAACAGGGTAGAGCACTCCAAACTCTAATAGGGCAGGGTTTACTACGTTCCTCATTACAATAAACTACTATTGGTCCCTGAAGTCATACAGCTGGCTCAACTGCCACAGAGGTAAATGTCAACTCATTTACTACATGAAATATTACTTTGTAGCTGCAAATGATGGGAGGACAAAGAGGGAATTGGGGCACACCCAAAACATGCATTTTACAGGAATGGTGCTGTCGTAGAGACCAAAATGTATACATATTACAGATTAAGGAAGAACGCACACAAAAATACAATTCTAAAGTTTATAAGGCTACTTAAAATCACCTATCTCAGCAAGCAAATATGGGGATTCAATTCCACCATATGGCCATACTGTGTTAAGCCCACTACTACTTCACAGTACCACAATATCAGTGGGTTCTACACTAATTCCAACGTGGTAGGCTAGCACTATTTACTTTGTCTCCTACATTTGAATTACTGTTGGACCCACTGATATTGAGATACTGTGAAGTAGCTTCCACCTGGAGGAAGGCGGAGAGCAGCGGCCAGTGGACTACAGGCAAAATTGCAAACTGTATAAAATGGTTTGACTACTTAAAGTGGAGGGATGCCCGGGGACTCCTGGCATACCCACAACAGCATGCTGTAATAGTGTTGTAGCTTCTAGTGTACCTTTACGATTACAAGAAGACAATGAATTGTGCATTTCTATATTTTTATCCCCTTAAAATGCTTTAAATTAAAAAAAATTCAATTCCGCCATTACCAAAAAAATGCCTTTTATGTTAATCACTACCCATAGTCCATGCTGTCAGTCGTGTTTACTCATATAATTTAGATGTAAATAATGTTTATATTATGATACTGATTGAGCACATGGCAGCACCTGGTACTTTATCTTCCCAGCAGAATAATAATTTGAGAATTGCACACACTACAGTTTTGATTGATTGTATTCATTATGCACCTGCAGTATATATTATTTATTTACTGTAGGTCCAATATTAAAGCAGGCTTAAACAATTATGTGTCCATAAGAACTGAATATGTTGGATAGAGTACATTAAAAATATATAATATTGACATTTTACAAAACTCTTCTGGCCCCAGTTGCAGAGATGTTCACAGGTGGTATTAAGTGTAATGTAAGGTGTGAAACAGGAGAGGGCCAATGAACATACGTCTGATAATGAATTCATATACATACATTGTTTAATCAAATTAAGTTAACTGGGGAATGATCAATAGCTATTTTTTCTTTAGGGGACACTCTAAGCACTAACAGCTTCATCTCAATCTTTGTGTCTTATTCTTCTCCCAGCCCCTTTGTATGTCTCTTTCTCTTCCAACTGCTCTGTGTCACTTTTCCCCCTTCCTCAGCCCCTCTGTGTGGCTCTTCCCCCCAGCACCTTAGTGGGTCTCTTTCTCCCCCCAAACCCCTCAGTGTGTCCCTCTTCTCCCCCAGCTCCTCTGTGTGTCTCTTTGTTATTGTCCCCAGCCATCTCTGTGTCTCTTTGTTCCCACCAGCCCCTCTGTGTGTCCCTTCTTCCCAACCCATTTGTGTGACCTTTTCTCTTCCCAGCACCTTTGTGTATCTTTTTGCGTACCTGCCTCTCTGTGTATCTCTATGTCCCCCAAATCCCTCTGTGTGTCTCTTTGTTTCCCTCCAACCCATCATGTGTGTCCCTCCCCCCCCAGAACCTTTGTGGGTCTCTTTCTCAACCCCAGCCCCTTTGTGTGTCTCTCTTCTCCCCCCAGTGTTTCTGCATTTCTTTTTACCCCTACCAGCCCTCTGTGTGCCTCTCCCACCACTGAGCTCTCTGTGTGCCTATTCCTCCTCTCAATCCTCTGTGTGTGCCTCTCCCCAAAAGACCTATGTGTGCTTCTCATCCCCCTCATCCCACTGTGTGTCTCTACCCAAGCCCTATGTCCTTCTTATCCCCCTCAACCATCTGTGTGCCTTTCCCTTCCTCAGCAATCTGTGTACATCTCCCCCCAGTCATCTGTGTGCCTCTTCCCCCCTTAGTCCTTTTTGTGTCTCCCCCCCCCCCCCCCCCCGCTCTCTATATGCTTATTTCCCACTAGAGTTCTCTGTGTACTTGTTCTCTGCCCTCCCCCTTGTGGTCTCTCGCCCCACCATGCCAGTTCACCTCCCTCTTTTATGTTGCGTGGTCAAGCCACAGGCTGCAGCTGAAAAGCTTCTGTAACCTCTTCCAGGTCTGACAGGAAGCAGTTCTGCACTCCCTGCATGCACTTCTTGTCAGATCGGGTAGAATCTGCTCCTCTACCCCAGTCCATGGCTCAGCTATGCTACGTATAGTGACCAGGAGGAGGTGAGCGCTGTGCAGTGTGCTCCCCTCTTGCTGGTCACCCAGAGACTGTGCCTCTCCTTTCCAGTGCTCGCCTAATCCATCAAGTGGTCATGCTGGCCCTGCCTCAAATCAATTCTCTTTTATACTTTTCAAGAAAGATTTTTGTACTTTCTCTGTGTACTCTTGTTTTAGAGCATTCTTCCTGAGCTCAGCGTTCATTCTAACATAGTGTTTGGAGTAGAACTTCTTCACCTGACATTTCTAGTTTATTTCTACTCTTTGTGAGAGAACACAGAATGTCATTAAAAAAAGTAAAAATCATATCCTTTCATTCAAACTAAAACAAGGTAACTCAAAGGTGACTTATTTGTCCATTATTTCAGTATAATTATTGCCTGGTAACATCAGTGACAGCATATCAAAAGGGCACTATAGTCACCAGAACAACTAGAGCTTAATGTAGTTTGTCTGGCGTCTACTGCCTGTCCCTGCAGGCATTTTAATGTAAACACTGCCTTTTTATAGAAAAGGCAGTGTTTACATTATTGTTTAGGAACACCTATAGTGGCAGTCTTTAAGACTGCCACTAGATGTGCTTCCTGGGTCAGTGCTGCACAATCTACATGGAGGTGGTGAACATTCGTCATAACATCAAAACATCTTTATGAGGAGATGCTGGTTGGTGCAGTGCAGTGTTTTGCCGTGTATACACAATAGCCCCGCAATGCTTTCTTATGGGAAAGCATTGGATTGGCTAAACTCATCAAGCTTAATGATCTCAGCCAAGGAGATGGAGAGGGGGCAGTCAGCCGCCACTGACACTTTTTAACTGGGGATGAGGGGCATAGGGAACCTAATCATCAGTTTCAAATCTATAGTGTCAGGGATACATGTTTTTATTCCTTACAATGTAGTGTTAATGTTAAACAGTGACTAGAACATCATGCACATTAGAACATCATGAATACATCCTCAAAAAAGCTGTCTTAGCTACAGAGGATAAAAAATTGTATGCGATAACATTAAACATTATAATGACTGTATATTGAATGTTAGACTAGTAGGTTACCTGTGGCATACGCTGTAGCACACACCTTCTTATAGAAATACTAGATACTAGACCATACTTAGCTCTTGCCTTATCATTATCCTGGTGGACTTTCAATATGTTTTTTTGCGGGTTTTTATTATTTATTTTTTGTTTTACTGCTTGGCAGAGGAGTTGCTGATTGGCAAAAAGAATTGGGGCTTCAGTCTAAATAGAAATGTAATGGCTCTTCCTGCATATATTGGCTGAAGCCCCTCTTAAAACTAGTCATATACTATGCCCTAAGTCCCCGCTCCTAAACCCTAAAGTGTTCAATAAATACACCATGACACAAAGCCTTTTGGTACAATAACCTTTGAACCAATTCATGAACCTCACTTAACTGCATTAAAACTTTACACCCAGAGCAATACTTCCATACCTTGCTATATCATTAACTCCAAATATTGTGCATAAAGTTGGCAGTATCATGATGTTATTGAATGTGTTATTTCAGGAGACTTGGGTCTAACAGTATAATGGTGCCACAATTAGACCCTCTGAGGGATACAGCCTCTATCAGGATGTCTAGTAATGCCTCTAAACCCTGGTACATTCACTTGGCTTGTTTAACTATCCTGGTCTTTCCTGATTCGTGTTTGTCCATTTAATTTTGTGGCTGATTACCTGATCCAGTTATCCTTGGTGACTAACTTGCTGCTTTCGAGCATTCTGTATTATTACCTCTTTAAGATCTGGTGTCAAATACTCGATCATCTTTTCTCATCATATTTCTTAAGGACAGAGTGGGCCAAACTTCAGAGTAGGATTTGACAGGGAAATAATTTATTTGTTAGCAGGTTTTTATTTTATTTTATGTAGGTTCGTATGTATCTCATACTGTGAGATTCATCATGGGTAATTTCACTAAGGAACAACAAGTAAAAATAGTGGAATTTTATTGTGTGAGATATTGAGATATGATTAGAAATGTTTTACATCCTGTAGTGGAAAATCGTCCTGCAATGTGGTTTCAAAAGGATGGGTCTACTGCCCATGAATCAAGGGCCACAATAGACCTCCTGAGATAACTGTTTGATGAGTGAATAGTTTCAAGAAATTCCCAGATTAATTGGCCGCCATGTACGTTGAACCTTTCTGCTCCTGATTACTTCCTGTTGGGATATCTGAAGGAGCGGGTATATGTGAACAAACCACATTCTCTTGAGCAACTCAAGCAAAATATCCATGCAGGAATTTGAGCACTAAAACCTCAAACATTAACTAATGTTATGAACAATGCAATCGAAAGAGCCCCACTATTTGAGGCGACAAATGACATTTAAATCTCCATACATTAAGCATTCAGTTTATGTACTATCATACAGTTGGTTAATTAATAAAAAAAAAAGTTATTGACTCCTCAATCCCTACTCGGAATTTTGGCCCATCCTGATCAGCAGTTTTTGGTTGTACTGCATTCTTAAAGATCCTACTAACCAACAGCACATTATATAAAGAAAATCCAGATTGCAGATGTTTTTCATTTTTCTAGAAACCAGATAACTCTGTTCATATAATTAAAGTACCATTGTTATCTAGCTAGACTTAAACAACTTTACAAAACCAATTTCTGCACAAAACATTATGAAGAGTGTGAGAGTAATACCACTTTAAACAACTCTGTCAAAAAGCTGTGAGAAACAATACAAATAACTTTAAAACTGGTGGAGACTTTTACTAATAAGAAAATGTTTTTAGGGTTTCTTACACTGTAACAATTAATAAATTCATCAAATGAAATTGTCTTCGATGGCAAATGTGTGATAATTTTCAAATAAATATAGTGCAAAAAAAATAATTTGTACCTATAGTATGTTGTTGTAGATATGTATGTAGGTTCAATTTCTTGCAATTATGTAAATAAAGCTTCTCTCCTGTCCAAACTCTGGATCTTTTATTGCAGATATATATGTATTCACTTGCAGTATTTCCCATCATTAGATGTTGTATTTGCATACAGAATGCTGTATTATACAGATCTGCTTGAATTGTTCACCATCTCTTTTCATTAAATTAATAAAAGTGACATCAGGGTCTGCAGAATAGCACATAATATAATGCAGAAACAGCCAAAGAAAAAGTAAGAATGAAAAACTTATTTGGTAACTTTCTCCTGCCAACTTGCACTGAATGCATTTATGTTCCATCATATGAAAATATCATTCAGGGTGCCGGCATACAGGAAACTGATTGCCAAAATACGCCTTATGCAAAGAGATATACTCTCTATCTTTCTACCTCTATCCTCTATTTAACCAGCAAGCTATATATATTGCTTCCCATATTTTTTTTACTTTCCATACCTAATTGTAAGTAGTATGGTGTTGCTGTATTAGTACATACATATCTATCCTCCCTAATACACAAGTATGTCCCATCTAGGCCCTTATGCTCTGCTGAAGACTTATGTCTATCTGCTGTCCATACTCCCACCTCTGTTGCTCGCCTTCATTGACTTCTCAAGGGCTGCACCGTTCCTGTGGAACTCACTTCCCTCCTCCTCAGTTAGATGCTCACACAGTCACCACCCCTTAAAAAAAATCATTAAAAACCCACTTCTTCATAAAAGCGTATCAATTAAACTGTTAATAGCTTCCGACTGATTCCTCTCTTGCAACTCTCATTAGCCTAATATTATCCTTACCTTTTGTGTCACTTTACCCCGCTCCTTCTGGCATGTAAGCTCATTGAGCAGGGCCCTCAACCCCTCTGTTCCTGTGTGTCCAACTTGTCTGGTTACAACTACATGTTTGTTCGTCCACCCTCTGTAAAGTGCTGTGGAATTTGTTGGTGCCATATAAATAATAACATAATATAATAGTATATTATTATTTACAAATATTTGTGGGAATGTTGTAGACCTTATTTGTCATTCTTTGTTGCAGCCTCTTTAGCTGTGATGGGTAAAATCTCTCAAAAATACAAACAGGAAGATACGCTACTTAAAAATAAGCCTAAAATATGTGTGTTTATATATATTCTTTTCTGCTTTTTAGGATTTAATTTTATAAGATTTAGTTTCTGCTTGTTAAGATATATATATATATAGATTTTGTTTTTGCCTCCTGATTTTGCCTCCCGAAATCCTAAAAAGCAGAAAAAAAATCTTCTAATCAAAAATTTACAAATGGTGAGATTGTTGAAAATGTGCACAGTCTTTGTTTAATAATATTTTTATAGTTCGTTTTTTTCTCAAAAAGGTGGAAGTAATATGAAGGTACATGCATATATCATAGGAGGCAGGTGTAGGTTTAACATAAGTTAAATATTTTTTTTTTCCTTTTAAGGATTCAACTGTTTTGTAATTTAAAAGACAAACTGAAGAACAACACACCTGGATAAGGATTTTTGAAAATCAACTTTCTATGATGAGACAAGGAATTATGTTGGAAATTAACTGTTGATCAACGTATAAACCAGCATTTAAATCTATTATAACAAAAACTCCAGTACTCATGGGCTCATAGTCCCACTAAGATCCAGTCAATATTTGATATTGACATATATAACTAGTACAGCTTGTATAAGGGTCATTAAGAGAAGGAAATAGAGATCTGGGATCTCAAGCATAGCACATAGAGACAGTTATTTAACCCCTTAAGGACCGGACTTTTTTTGTGATGTTGTACATTTGCGACCAGGCATCTTTTTGACACTTTTGTGGTGTTTGTGTTTAGCTGTAATTTTCCACTCTCTCATTTACTGTTCCCATACAAATTATATATTGTTTTTTTCAGGACAAAATGGGCTTTCTTTACATACCATTATTTATATAATCTCATGTAATTTAATTTAAAAAAAAAGAAAAAATATGATGAAAAATTGAAAAAAATACACGTTTTTTGAATTTTATGTGAAAAATCTTTTACTCATCTACAAAAGCGAATGAAAAAAACTGCTAAATAGATTCAAAATGTTGTCCTGAGTTCAAAAATACCCAGTGTTTACATGCTTTTTGCTATTTTTTTTGCATGTTATAGGGCTATAAGTACAAGTAGGATATTGCGGTTTCAAAACATACATTTTTAAAATGTATCAATAGTGACATTGTAACACTATTATCTGTCATAAATTGCTAAATAACACCCCACATGTACATATTTTTTTTAAAAGTAGACAACCCAGGGTATTCAATATGGGGTATGTCCAGACTTTTTTAGTAGCCACTTAGTCGCAAACACTGGCCAAAGTTAGCGTTCATATTTGTTTGTGTGTGAAAAAAGAAAAAAACTAAATTAAACGCTAATTTTGGCCAGTGTTTGTGACTAAGTGGTTACTAAAAAAGACTGGACATACCCCATTTGCAATACCTTGGGTTGTCTTCTTTTGTAAATGGTATGCCATCATGGGGGTAATTCTCATTCCTGGGCTACCATACGCTCTCAAAGGCAACGTAACCAACCTGGCCGTTTTCAATGTAAAAATATTTGACCCATATATTTGACCCTGTAACTTTCAAAAACGCTATAAAACCTGTACATGGGGGGTCCTGTTCTACTCAGGAGAATTTGCTGAACACAAATATTAGTGTTTCAAAACTGGAAAATGTATCACAACAATTATATCATCAGTAAAAGTGCTGTTTGTGTGTGAAAAATGCAAAAAAAGTCACTTTCACTGACAATATCATCGCTGTGATATGTTTTACTGTTTTGAATCACTAATATTTGTGTTCAGCGAAGTCTCCCGAGTAAAAAAGTACCCCCCATGTACAGGTTTTAGGGTGTCATAGAACGTTACAGGGTAAAATACAGTGATAGCAAATTAAATTCTCTGGACTTTTGGCCTGGGTTGGCAGGCAGGTCCCTTAAATTGCAATCAATAAAATAACTTAATTATGTAAAAATATTACATAAATACGCACGTAGAATTTAAATATATATGCATATTTATATATTTGAAGTCAACGTGTATATTTATATAATTATTTATGTAATTTTGTATATGGACATGTGAATAGTTCGCATTCTTTTTATTTATTTATATATACATAGATATATATACAATTTCATTCTAAGTGTATTTTGATATAAATATATATATATATATTAATATCAAAATACAGTTAGAATAAAATTTCGTATAGATATATAATTTTTTTTAATTTTTATTATTATTTTTAATTTTTTTATTTAATTTACATTATTTATTATTCGTATTTTATAATAATATATATACAATATATATAGTTATTATATATATTATATATATACGTGTGTAAATTAATTATAAGTGTATTTTTATATTAATATATGTACATATTAATATAAAAATACACTTAGCATGACATTATATATATGATATATAGACATATATTATAGGTATAATATATGTCTATATATCATATATATACACATATATAATAATATTTTTTTTTATTAACTTTCACTTTAATTTTTTTTTTGATTTTACAGTTGCAGGGAGACTGCCTGTCAGCACAGACAGTCCCCCTGCAGGCAGAGACTAGGACACCTATTGTGACCATGTGGTCGCCCTGTTGGGCGATCACATGGCCACAGGGGTCCTAAACCGCCATGGGGAGACTGTCTGGGCTGCAGGCAGTCTCCCCACAACGGGAGCACCGCCGAACGCCGCCGGGGGAACGACGGCGACCGGGTAAGTACATTGGACGGTTAGGACGGTTCAGGACCGTCACCGGTCGGCAACGCAAAAATGCCGATGACGGTCCTGAACCGTCCTCCGTCCTTAAGGGGTTAATACTAAAGCTCTCTGTTTTGTGCAAGACGTATATGCTGCTGAGTGACATTGCTAATAATATTGGGGGGAATGCGCAACTAATAACTCCTTGGATGTTCTGTATGTCCTCATCTGTGTGTCAATCATACACCATGAGCAAAGTATGTCAATAACGGTATAATCTCAAACAGGCTTTCTGAAATCCATACTGAAAAGTTATGTGGTTAAGTAAAATGAGACTTGTCAGGAACTAGAAGTTCACTAGCTTTTTTTTTCAGTTTGACTATTTTGGCCTTAAATTTAAAATTCACTTTGACTTTGCTGTGAATTCACACCAATTCTCACTTTAGTGCCTAACCCTGTTAGTTTGTACCTTGTGAATAAAAATATACAAACCAGGTAACTCCTTTAATAAGGGAAGTTACTTTGATATATGCATAGTCACCTTTTCCGGCATATGCCTAACAAACCCCCAAAATCTCTGATACCTTTGTTATAGTGTAATTTAGAAATAAACAAAGATGTTTAAATGTCTATCTGTTCCTGTCCAAATTATAAAAGATTGAATTGCGTATATACGCTGAAGTAATTCAGACTGACACACGGAGTTCAGGTTAAAATAACTTCGAGGAAATTTATTGGCAAGTGAAGCAAGAGCGGGCTCGCAGGCCCTTTTAAGGGGAATTTTGCATCATCATTGATTATCGAGATATCAGTAAATAAACATCGTTAATTGGATTAATTGTTAAGTGTTTGTGTCAGTGACCACCCATCAATATGATTAATTGGCTCAAAAACTAAGTGGTTAGCTAAGTGTCCACCCACCGAGAGGTGGTATTGTTCTGGACACGGGTGTGGACAGAAGGCTCAAGCGCCATCTTTCCCAGCATGAGGTTTACTCGGTGGAAAGGGGGGCTTGAGCGTCATTTTACACAGTTAGTGATGTCAGTCTTGTGGTCAGGTGCAAGGTTCTCTTATGAATAGAACATTTCATTAGTACAGTGTTCTCATGGCCTTCAAATTATACTATGTTGCAAATTACAGGAGATTCAGCAATTCCTGGGTTAGTCATGTCTTTATAGAAAATACAGTCTCTGTTCATTGTATTAAGTGTTGTTGGGAAATTCTGTCATGTAATGTAGTTTAAAATGGAGAATCTGTCAGGTAATGAGGACAAAATGGAGGGTCTGTCACAGTGTGAGGTTAAAATGGAGTTAGTACAATAATTCAATACAAGTTCAATAAAGATTTTTAATAATTCTACATCAGTCCCCCCTATGAAATGTTAGATTCTAAGAGATAAACTTTATTTGTTAGTACCAGAAGACGTGTTAGCCCAAAGGCACAGAAACCCTGTGGCCGCTAGCTAGATGTTAATGCAAAGTGCAACTCTGTCCCTAACTCTGACCCTAATAGGCTAACTCATCGTCAGCATGGCTCTAGAACACTTCACTCCCATGGGTGGCCCATGGTGGCTTGTCCACCACTTCTCCACACGGGGTCTTTACCATTCACTGACAGATGCTGTCCCTAAGTTGGTCCCTTCCTAGAACTCTCGCACTTTATCAACAAAAGGGATAGTTTGCAGCGGTATACAGGGTGAGTTGAGATCTTGGAAATCTTGGTCATCAACTTCGAGATGTGTGAAAGTAGGTGCCGCTTGGTCTACAGTCTTCATGAGGGATTTTCTCAGACAAGGGAGGACACAACAAACGAGAAGAGCAAAGATAAAAAGAAAAATTAGTATTGCTATACCAATATGCATTAAAGCTTTTTGCCATCCTGTCATCCAACCAAACCATCTGTCCCAGGGATCTTTTATCCCAGAATTCCTTTTTAACTCTTCAGAGAGTTCATTCAATTTCTCTATGGCTAAGGTAACTTTACCATTAGGGCCTGTGTTTTCTGGGATGTAAGTACAACATGTCATGGTATCGGGCAAAATTTTACATACTCCTCCTTTTTCGGCTAGAATCATATCTAAGGCCATTCTATTCTGGAAGGCCATTTGGCATGTTGCCTGCAACTGTTCGGCTAATCCCTGGAGGGCATCCCTGGTGTAATTAACAAAGCGCTGTTGGTTATAATAAATGTAATTTATCCAATTCAAATTCTTGTTTGCGGTAACTATGGTAAAAAGTGATTCAAATCCTGCAGCAACTTCATCTCTTGCTTTAAATTCATTGGGCACCCCCCTAGGCACCCCAATGGCATCAATATAAATGTGAGGATCAAAACTTCCTTTTACTGGGGCTTCGCGCTTAACCTTGGCTGGGGTGTGTTTGGACTCATGGGTGTTGGAGTGTGTGTCAGAGATAATGTGTATAGGCATAATGGCTTTAGCCAAAGTACACTCCCCCCACCATTCCTTGTCCATTCTGGATCTTAGCTGTAAATCCCCACACAACCAGTAAATATCCCCTAATGACCTAGTATGGAACTGCAACAAGTTCATGGAGACATTTCTGTAGGTAGCACAATACCCCTTAGAGAAGTTACCCAAGAATTTACCAATTCCATCATAATTAGCATAGCACGTGTAATTACCTTTATATACTGTAATACCATCTGGGGGTTTCACATCCTTGGCTAGAAGAGGATACTCTACTGTCCATGCTTTACATATGGACCTGTTGAAATTGTAGTGATAGGCAAAAAGACTCAAAACACATTCTTCTATATCTACTGGCAGGGTTAAAGACACGGTGCCCAGGTGAGGCCGAGCACCGCCACACACATAGCATGCGGTTTTGTTATGCTTGTTGGCATTATATTTCATCCATTCTAACCATAGATTAACATCATTAAAACCGGTTTCAGCGGCCATGGTATCTTCAAAAGTGGGGTTAGCGATGGCCATCATGTCCTTAAAGGACTGGATGTGAGGTTTTAATGGATTTGAGACCATATGGGTGGCCCCTTGCCACTCAGAAGAGTTACACATATCTTTAAGGTAGAAATGCCCTAACTTGTTATAGGAACCTTTTTTCCAATACATTCCCATTACATACTGGTCTGCATCTGTTGGGCTTGGATGCTCGATGTTTAGAATTAATTTCATTGGTGTACCTCCTCCAGGCTTTCTCAGAGTCATTCTTTGGAGAAGGGATCTACCATGATCATCTACTTTAGACAAGGCACTTTTTGGTTTGTAACCCCAGGCAGGCCCGGCATTCCATCCCGCCGCCCCCCAATGGTCACAATTATGCCCCCATTGTTTGTCAACTACACAAACATAGGGGTCTTTTGCATGAGGGATATCTCTATAGATATTCTGAATCTGTGATGTAGGGAATGGGCATTCTACGATATCACAGTAATCAAAAGTATAAGTAGCCACATGGGTACATGATGAATTATACCAGAAGGTGTACCCACTAACATCTTTGGTGATGGCTACTTGCTGGGCCTTAATTAGGCTAATTAAGGAGATAATGTACCAGAGGTACATGGTTGTGCGGTATCTGCTTCCTCTGGGGCAGGAGTCTTCTTGCAGTGGGAAGCGTGGATCCAATTGTCACGTCTAAACATTTGTTATGAAGGAACACAACTGCAGATTTCTTATAGTTTGAATATTTATTATAAAAAGTAAAAGGTATTGACTTTAATTCCAATTTACAGGTACTGTAGCTTTAAGTAATAAACGATAACTGAAGTCCACAATTATAGGCACTGTAGCTTTAAGTAGTAAATGATAACTGAAGTCCACAATTATAGGCACTGTAGCTTTAAGTAGTAAACGATAACTGAAGTCCACAATTATAAGCACTGTAGCTTTAAGTAGTAAACGATAACTGAAGTCCACAATTATAAGCACTGTAGCTTTAAGTAGTAAACGATAACTGAAGTCCACAATTATAGGCACTGTAGCTTTAAGTAGTAAACGACAACTGAAGTCCACAATTATAGGCACTGTAGCTTTAAGTAGTAAACGGTAGTAATTAGCAGACACTGAATCAGAAAGAGTCCTTTAGTAGTATTAATGATTTAGGTGAAAGAAGTTACAATAGCTGTTCCATAGACTTTAACTGAAGCAAGACAGATGCAGCTAACTGAGACAAAGTATGAGTTGAAGTTAGCTGTAACGGGTTTGTTTTAACGAAGGACCTTGGAGACAGGAAATAACAGCTTTGAGATGCAACGCTTATCACAGAGGTTTTACTTAGCTTCCGGCACATAGAACACTGGTTCCCGAGATCTCCTCAGAGGCGGTTTATCCTGAATGGAGAGAGTTCAGCTTTAGTCGTGGATGAGGAAAGGTGAAGGGAACTTGAAGTCTTCCAGTCCGGTCCGGTAACAGAGGGCTTTCACAACGATGTTGCAGCCGGTTCGTGAGTACGGAACGTAGTTCAATAATCCAGCGTCGATCAGCTGGTGCGGTCGGATTAAATAGGGAGACCGTGTCATAAAGAGGTGTGGCTAAGCTCCGTGGAACCAGGAAGTAAGAGGATACCATAATTAAGGCATGACAGTATCCCCTCCTTAATGAGCAACCTCTGGGTGCTATTGACTTGGCTTAGAAGGGTAACGCTTGTGAAATTTGGAAATCAATTTGTCAGCATGAACGACAGAGGAGTTTTCCCATGTATCTTCATCAATTCCATATCCTTTCCATCTGATGAGGTATTGTAAGGAGCCACGATGGATCCTTGAATCCAGTATACTTTGAATTTCGTATTCTTCTTCACCCTGGACCAATATGGGATCAGGAGAAGTAGTGACATTTCTTTGGAAAGGGTCAGGATGATGAGTCTTCAACAAGGACACATGAAAAACAGGATGTAGCTTTAAAGTTGGTGGAAGTTTCAATTTAACAACATTACGGTTGATAACCGATATTATTGGAAAAGGACCAAGAAAAAGAGAACTTAACTTCTTTGATGGACGATTTGTAGAGATGTTCTTTGAGGAAAGCCAGACAAGATCACCGATTTTATAAGAGGGTGAAGGTTGTCTTTTTGTATCAAAAAACTTCTTTTGATTTGAGGAGGCCAATTCTAGATTCTCATGCAATTTCTTGAATAAAGAGGACATATGAGAGATTTGATTCGAATCGGAGAGATTAGATGAAGAAACTGTCTGAGCAGGAAATGAGGAAGGATGAAATCCATAATTGGATAGAAATGGAGTCATTTTACTGCTGGTATGAAAAGAGTTATTGTATGCGAATTCTGCCATAGGTAACCAAGTTATCCAATCGTCTTGTAAGTGAGAGCAATAACATCGTAGATATTGTTCTAAGCACTGGTTGACTCTTTCAGTTTGTCCATCTGTTTGAGGATGATATGCAGATGATAGTTTACGTTGGATATGAAGAGTGGCACATAATGCATTCCAGAATTTGGAGGTAAATTGAGTTCCTCGGTCTGAAATTATTTCGTCTGGCAGTCCGTGAAGTTTAACTATGTTATCAAGAAATATTTTCGAAAGTTCAGAGGATGAGGGTAACTTCTTTAAAGGAATGAAATGAGACATTTTCGTGAAGCGGTCTACTACCACTAAAATGGTGGTATGATGATGAGAAGGAGGTAATTCTACCAAGAAATCCATAGAAATGGATTGCCAAGGTCGTTCAGGAATTGGTAAATTCAATAATTGACCGAATGGTTGATGATGGACATGTTTTGATCTTTGGCATACAGAACAAGATTTGACATAAGATTCAATAGTTTGGTCTTGACGAGGCCACCAATAGTATCTTTTAGACAATTCAAGGGTCTTTTTTATACCTGGATGACCTGCCAGAGGAGAATCATGAATAAATTCGAGTACTTTAATTCTGAAAGAGGGAGGTACATAAATCCGGTCTTTAAAATAGTAGAGACCGTTTTTCTTGGATAATTTAATTGATTTAGGAAGTTCAAGAGCATCTTCACTGAGATCTTTAATGTCATCAATAAGAGAAGATAAGATTCCAATGACTTTAGGCGAAGGAGGTTCAATTTTAGTGTCTTTATGGATCCTGGAAAGGGCATCAGCCTTTTTGTTTCTAGACCCAGGTCTAAAGACGATTTGGAAGTTGAACCGGGAAAAAAAAGATTCCATCTTACTTGTCGAGCAGACAGTGTTTTATTGGAGTGAAGATATTCGAGATTTTTATGGTCAGTATATATGATTAAAGAGTTCTGAGCGCCTTCAAGAAGGTGTCTCCAGGTTTCTAAAGCCACTTTGATACTTAATAATTCTTTTTCTCCTGTAGGATAATGCTTTTCGGCAGGAGATAATGATCGTGAGAAGAAGGCGACAGGATGAAGAGGTTCTTGAGGAGTTTTGTGTTGAGAAAGGACAGCTCCAATTGCAATTTCCGAAGCATCCGTTTCAAGGACATAAAGATATGAAGGATTTGGAAGTTGAAGAATAGGAGCTGTTGTAAACCTTCTCTTTAATTCATTGAAGGCAGTTTGAGCCTTCTCGTTCCAATCGAAGGGATGTTTTTTACTGTTAAGTTGATTGAGTGGGTGAGCTATCTCAGAATAGTTTTTAATAAATTTTCTGTAGAAGTTGGCGAACCCTAGAAATCGCTGTAATTCTTTTACTGTAGAGGGAACAGGCCAGTTGATGATACAATCGACTTTTGAATTATCCATACCTATTGAATGAGGGGAGATAACATAACCTAAGAAGGTTATTTCTTTGACGTGAAAAATACATTTTTCGGGTTTAGCGAATAATTTGTGAGTTCTGAGTCTGGATAACACCCATCTGACATGTTTTCTATGTTCCTCAGGAGTGTTGGAGTATATGAGAATATCATCTAAATAAATGATGACACAGACGTCCAATAGGTCTCTAAAGATATCATTTATGAAATGTTGAAAAGTTGCAGGGGCGTTGCAGAGGCCAAAAGGCATCACCAGATATTCGAAGAGGCCATATCTTGTTCGGAAAGCAGTTTTCCATTCATCATTAGCCTTTATCCTGATGAGATTATATGCCCCGCGAAGGTCAAGCTTAGTGTAGATGGTAGCAGTTTTCAATCGTTCAACCAGTTCATTGATGAGGGGAAGAGGATAACGATTTTTAACTGTTATTTTGTTTAAGGCTCTGTAATCAATGATAGGACGTATAGTCTGGTCTTTGTTTCTTACAAAAAACATACTTGAGGCAGCAGGTGAACTAGAGGGTCTAATGAACCCTTTCCGTAGATTTTCATCTAGATATTCTTTGAGAATTTGCAATTCAGCCTCAGAGAGAGGGTAGATGTGCCCAAAAGGTACTGGGGCACCAGGTATGAGGTCTATAGGACAATCGTAGGAACGATGAGGTGGGAGCGTTTCAGCTTCTTTTTTACTGAAGACATCTGAAAAGTCTGAATAACAAGAAGGTATGGTTGGTTCTTTGGAGATCTGAAGAATAGGAATTTGCTGTAAACATGTTTCTTTACAATAATGTGAGTTAAAGGTGAGAGAGAAAGGAGACCAAGAAATTTGAGGGTTGTGGTTCCTTAACCAGTTGATCCCTATTATAACGGGATAGAGAGGTGATGGAATAACATCAAATACGAGAAATTCAGTATGAATATGATTGGTGGTTACCTTTAGAGGGATGGTTTCATGAAGAATCGGTCCCGAGGAGATAAAGGAGCCGTCAATCACTTTAATAGGAATAGAAATGGTTTTTCGAACACAAGGAATTTTATTCTTTGTTACAAAGGTTGAATCGATGAATACTCCATTTGCACCTGAATCGATGATAGCTTCAGTAACAATTCTCACCTTATCCCACTGTAATACAAGGGATATAGGTGTGAACGGAGTGGTCGGTGTTGAGGGGAGTGCACTGAAGATCGCAGAGGTATAGTCTTGCCTACCGGCCTTTGTCCGTTTTAATAAGGGACAATCAGAAACCAGATGATCTTGAGAGGCACAATACATGCATAGGTTTAATTGACGTCTTCGGTTCTTCTCTGCAGGAGTGAGAGGACTTCTTATTACCCCTATTTCCATAGGTTCACTTGGTAAGGAAGTCTTTTCTGGAGCTTTTGAGGGAGTAAAAGGTTTACGGTCTTTAGAATGTAAAAGGGCTTTTTCGGCCTTTCTTTCTCTTAATCTTCTGTCAATGCTGATTGATTATTCTGTCACGTCTAAACATTTGTTATGAAGGAACACAACTGCAGATTTCTTATAGTTTGAATATTTATTATAAAAAGTAAAAGGTATTGACTTTAATTCCAATTTACAGGTACTGTAGCTTTAAGTAATAAACGATAACTGAAGTCCACAATTATAGGCACTGTAGCTTTAAGTAGTAAATGATAACTGAAGTCCACAATTATAGGCACTGTAGCTTTAAGTAGTAAACGATAACTGAAGTCCACAATTATAAGCACTGTAGCTTTAAGTAGTAAACGATAACTGAAGTCCACAATTATAAGCACTGTAGCTTTAAGTAGTAAACGATAACTGAAGTCCACAATTATAGGCACTGTAGCTTTAAGTAGTAAACGACAACTGAAGTCCACAATTATAGGCACTGTAGCTTTAAGTAGTAAACGGTAGTAATTAGCAGACACTGAATCAGAAAGAGTCCTTTAGTAGTATTAATGATTTAGGTGAAAGAAGTTACAATAGCTGTTCCATAGACTTTAACTGAAGCAAGACAGATGCAGCTAACTGAGACAAAGTATGAGTTGAAGTTAGCTGTAACGGGTTTGTTTTAACGAAGGACCTTGGAGACAGGAAATAACAGCTTTGAGATGCAACGCTTATCACAGAGGTTTTACTTAGCTTCCGGCACATAGAACACTGGTTCCCGAGATCTCCTCAGAGGCGGTTTATCCTGAATGGAGAGAGTTCAGCTTTAGTCGTGGATGAGGAAAGGTGAAGGGAACTTGAAGTCTTCCAGTCCGGTCCGGTAACAGAGGGCTTTCACAACGATGTTGCAGCCGGTTCGTGAGTACGGAACGTAGTTCAATAATCCAGCGTCGATCAGCTGGTGCGGTCGGATTAAATAGGGAGACCGTGTCATAAAGAGGTGTGGCTAAGCTCCGTGGAACCAGGAAGTAAGAGGATACCATAATTAAGGCATGACACCAATGTGGCCTACCGGCCAATTTGACGGAGGTTGCGGTGATCAGGAGAACTTGGAATGGACCGTCAAATCTTGGTTCCAGGGTATTTTTCCGCACAAATTTCTTGACCAGAACCCAATCTCCGGGAAGCAGGTTGTGGGTACCTGTATCCAAATCGGGATCCGGAATTGAAGAGAAAACTTGGGCATGTATTTTGTTTAAGGCACTTGCAAGTTCAGTTACATAGTCTACTAAAACATCAGATTGAAGCTGCAACTGTTGCGGATAATAACAACCTAGTCTGGGTGCTGTCCCAAATAGAATCTCATATGGGGATAATGAGTGCTTCCCTCTAGGTGTGTGCCTAACGCTGAATAAAGCTATTGACAGGCTTTCTGGCCAGGGCATCTTTGTTTCTTGTGACATTTTTAACATTCTGGCTTTTAAGGTGCCGTTCATGCGCTCCACTTTACCACTACTTTGTGGGTGGTAAGGGGTGTGAAAGGCTAGGGTCACCCCCAGAGCAGTCCAAATTTCTTTAGTCACTGTTGCTGTAAAAGCTGGGCCCTGATCACTTTCAATGACTTCTGGAAGTCCAAATCTACATACAATGTCTGTAAGTAGGCTTCTTGCAGTTGTTTTTGCAGTGATATTGGTCACTGGGTAGGCTTCTGGCCAGCCTGAGAACATGTCCACTATTACTAGTGCATATTCATGAGGCCCACTCTTGGGCATTTGTATGTGGTCAATTTGAATTCTCTGGAATGGGTACATGGGTTTAGCCAGGTGTTTCGAGGGCACCTTGGTTGGCTTTCCTGGGTTGCATTTTGCACAAATGACACAGGCCCTACAGAAGCTGTTGATCAATGTTGTGATTCCAGGTGCTTCATAATACTTTTGTATGAGGGCGGCCATTAGGTCTTTTGACAAATGTGCAGGTCCATGTGCCCATTGGACAACTGCTGGGTATAAATTTTTAGGAAGGCAGAATTTAAAGTTGTTGTAGTATATCCCGTCCTTTAGGATAGCTCCTTTCTTCTTCCATTTCTGGATTTCTTCGGGGGTAATTGCAGCTTGCTGTTCCCGCAAAATTCTTAGGTCAGTAGGAAGGGTCTGCAGGGTAAAAATAGGAACTTCTTCTTCTTGTCCGGACACTTCTTCATCCACTTCCTGCAACTCTCTGGCTGCTTGCTTAGCAGCCTGATCAGCCAAATGGTTGCCCTTTGCTTCATCTGTATCCAACTTCCCATGTGCCTTGACTTTCAAAACGGCCACTTCTTCAGGGAGTAGGAGGGCATCCATTAGTTCCTTGATTGCAGAGCTGTGTTTGACTGGTGTACCGGCAGTGGTAAGAAATCCTCTTGTCTTCCAAATGAGGCCGAAGTCATGTGCCACACCCAGAGCATATCTTGAATCTGTGTAGATGTTGGCACGTTTTCCTTCGGAAATTTTGCATGCTGAGGTCAGGGCTTGCAATTCAGCTTCTTGTGCAGACATTGCTGGTGGTAAAGGTGATGACTTGATAACTTCATCTGTTGTGGTTACGGCGTATCCTGTATGGTATTTTCCTTCTTCATCAGCATACCTTGAACCGTCCACAAACAGGGTAAAATCAGGATTTGGTAATGGATTCTCATGCACAGTTGTCTCCATTTTCATCTGTTCAAAACAGTCATGAGGTGTTTCTGGGTCATAATCATTCACTATGACCAGATCTTGAAATTCTTTTTCCAGGAAATGGCGTGGCCACGCTTCAAGAAGATCAGTTGCTGGGTATTTGGCAATGCCATTTTCCTGTAGTTGTGATTCATCCATGGTGGCCCATAATTTTGCCATGGGCCCAAGATCATTCCATGATCTTGTTTTCAACTTGGTGACAGGGATATGTGGAATAGCAGTATCCCAATGGCGGTACAGGTAATTGAGTTCTGGGGGTAGTTGGATCAGGACCATGCTATTGCCTTCAGAGTCACAGTAGAAATCTTTAGCAGTGAGCTTCGCTTCCATCCAATGATAAAGCTCGTCTTCATACCAAGGCTCAGGAGTAATGTTTGGCTTGTACCACATGGTACAGAAGGCATAATCAGGGCCTTCACAGAGAGGTGTCTTTTCTTCATAAAATGTTAAATCAGGATGCATTCTCTTGATGCATCCACAGAGAAGGTAGATGTAGGTTTCATCTATGATAAACCCATAGTAGATACCCCCCTCAGGGAGTGGAAGAAGAGTGGATGGATTAAGAACTTGACATCTTTGTATGGAAATGTTGTCAGGGAGAAGAAGATGACACTGTAGACGCAGGTGTCTGGCAGGAGACACGTGCTTGAGCTGGACTTGGTTGATAATGGCAGAAATGTCATGAGGGGCCAGAACAACCAGAGGGTGGCCGAGGACCAGGTCTGCGGTTCTTTCAATAAGTTCTCTTGCAGCAAAAACAGCCCTAAGGCAGGAAGGGGCCCCCCTGGCCACAATATCCAACTGGCAGGAGAAATATCCAATAGGCCTCTGGCGGCCTCTTAAGTCATTTGTTTGGGTAAGGACTCCTGTAGCATGGCCTTGTCTTTCAGAGACAAACAATTTGAAGGGTTTGGTATAGTCTGGTAGGCCCAAAGCAGGAGCAGATGCAATATCATCGCTGTGATATGTTTTACTGTTTTGAATCACTAATATTTGTGTTCAGCGAAGTCTCCCGAGTAAAACAGTACCCCCCATGTACAGGTTTTAGGGTGTCGTAGAACGTTACAGGGTAAAATACAGTGATAGCAAATTAAATTCTCTGTACTTTTGGCCTGGGCTGGCAGGCAGGTCCCTTAAATTGCAATCAATAAAATAACTTAATTATGTAAAAATATTACATAAATACGCACGTAGAATTTAAATATATATGCATATTTATATATTTGAAGTCTACGTGTATATTTATATAATTATTTATGTAATTTTGTATATGGACATATGAATAGTTCACATTCTTTTTATTTATTTATATATACATAGATATATATACAATTTCATTCTAAGTGTATTTTGATATAAATATATATATTAATATCAAAATACAGTTAGAATAAAATCTCGTATAGATATATAATTTTTTTTTATTTTTATTATTATTTTTAATTTTTTTAATTTAATTTACATTATTTATTATTCGTATTTTATAATAATATATATACAATATATATAGTTATTATATATATTATATATATACGTGTGTAAATTAATTATAAGTGTATTTTTATATTAATATATGTACATATTAATATAAAAATACACTTAGCATGACATTATATATATGATATATAGACATATATTATATAGGTATAATATATGTCTATATATCATATATATACACATATATAATAATATTTTTTTTTATTAACTTTCACTTTAATTTTTTTTTTGATTTTACAGTTGCAGGGAGACTGCCTGTCAGCACAGACAGTCCCCCTGCAGGCAGAGACTAGGACACCTATTGTGACCATGTGGTCGCCCTGTTGGGCGATCACATGGCCACAGGGGTCCTAAACCGCCATGGGGAGACTGTCTGGGCTGCAGGCAGTCTCCCCACAACGGGAGCACCGCCGATCGCCGCCGGGGGAACGACGGCGACCGGGTAAGTACATTGGACGGTTAGGACGGTTCAGGACCGTCACCGGTCGGCAACGCAAAAATGCCGATGACGGTCCTGAACCGTCCTCCGTCCTTAAGGGGTTAATACTTAAGCTCTCTGTTTTGTGCAAGACGTATATGCTGCTGAGTGACATTGCTAATAATATTGGGGGGAATGCGCAACTAATAACTCCTTGGATGTTCTGTATGTCCTCATCTGTGTGTCAATCATACACCATGAGCAAAGTATGTCAATAACGGTATAATCTCAAACAGGCTTTCTGAAATCCATACTGAAAAGTTATGTGGTTAAGTAAAATGAGACTTGTCAGGAACTAGAAGTTCACTAGCTTTTTTTTTCAGTTTGACTATTTTGGCCTTAAATTTAAAATTCACTTTGACTTTGCTGTGAATTCACACCAATTCTCACTTTAGTGCCTAACCCTGTTAGTTTGTACCTTGTGGATAAAAATATACAAACCAGGTAACTCCTTTAATAAGGGAAGTTACTTTGATATATGCATAGTCACCTTTTCCGGCATATGCCTAACAAACCCCCAAAATCTCTGATACCTTTGTTATAGTGTAATTTAGAAATAAACAAAGATGTTTAAATGTCTATCTGTTCCTGTCCAAATTATAAAAGATTGAATTGCGTATATACGCTGAAGTAATTCAGACTGACACACGGAGTTCAGGTTAAAATAACTTCGAGGAAATTTATTGGCAAGTGAAGCAAGAGCGGGCTCGCAGGCCCTTTTAAGGGGAATTTTGCATCATCATTGATTATCGAGATATCAGTAAATAAACATCGTTAATTGGATTAATTGTTAAGTGTTTGTGTCAGTGACCACCCATCAATATGATTAATTGGCTCAAAAACTAAGTGGTTAGCTAAGTGTCCACCCACCGAGAGGTGGTATTGTTCTGGACACGGGTGTGGACAGAAGGCTCAAGCGCCATCTTTCCCAGCATGAGGTTTACTCGGTGGAAAGGGGGGCTTGAGCGTCATTTTACACAGTTAGTGATGTCAGTCTTGTGGTCAGGTGCAAGGTTCTCTTATGAATAGAACATTTCATTAGTACAGTGTTCTCATGGCCTTCAAATTATACTATGTTGCAAATTACAGGAGATTCAGCAATTCCTGGGTTAGTCATGTCTTTATAGAAAATACAGTCTCTGTTCATTGTATTAAGTGTTGTTGGGAAATTCTGTCATGTAATGTAGTTTAAAATGGAGAATCTGTCAGGTAATGAGGACAAAATGGAGGGTCTGTCACAGTGTGAGGTTAAAATGGAGTTAGTACAATAATTCAATACAAGTTCAATAAAGATTTTTAATAATTCTACATCACCTTTGTTTTTGGGAAAATAAACACAGCTTTAATAATATAAATAGTACTTAATACATTTTTAAGGTCATTGTCCACATATCAAACATAACATAACACATAAGACATTGACCCACATCACAATAAGTAAAACCACATTATAACATATAATTAACATATAAACATAACGATTGCCACCGAGGGCATGATTTCCCAGGTTTTTCCAAGCATGGGGTATACCGAGATACACCCTACACACATCAGGTTCGGAGTTTTCATCCCGGCGATTAAGTCCCTTTGGGAATCCAGACCTATATTATTTACCCCAGCATGAAACAAGACTATGTTAGGCAAATTTCCCCCACTAATCCTCTTGAAAAGCTTGAAACAAACCCCTTGCAACTGAAACCCTGAAATCCAAACCACTCAATTTGCACCAACGAACATGGAAATCCCATCTGCATGCCTTGACGATGAACTGCGGCTCTCCATTGTGCCCACTACACATACAAGTGTCTCATCACTCAAGTACTCCAACATGCGGGAGAAAAACATGTTACCAACAGAGAACAGACATAACCATTTGAAATCAATGCTCAAACCAACTGGTTGTGCCTAACATATGACTTGAATCTTACTGATTCCCACCTCCCAATCTTCTTGACCAGGTCATCCCCTAAGCCCAACTCAAATGCCTCCGTCGCAGCCCCAATTTTGAACGAGTACATACCAAACTGCAACGGACCCAAACCCAAATGCCCCAAGGCCAACCACAAGACACTAAGGAACTGAAACTTAGACAAAGAAGAACCATCGGCATGTAACAAAAATGAACCTCCCACCCTCGAACGAGCCGCTTGAAAAGTCAACGTACACGTCACTGGACACACCTCCAAACCCGGCACAGAAAAAAGCGTAACCACGTTCCCTTTGCCTAAAACATCTGTTTTGGAACGGCGTAGATGAATTACCACCCGATTATGCCAAAGTTCAACATCCGAACACTGTAACCCACCTCTGCCCAAGCAGTTGTTGCTCACCAACTCACTAATCCTAAATGCCCCAAAGAAAGCCCAACTAAATGCTACTGAAAATAACAGAACCTCGTACTCTGAGAAACAAACCTCCGGAAGTACACTGAGTAAACCCTGCATAATTTCAAAAGACACCTGCACGAATCCTGTGATGACCTTCCTTTCCGAAACCCCTTAAAAGCTTAAGGCACGAGAAAATGTTTGGTAATATTCTCTTACCCATTAAGTTTAAACAAAAACACCAAAGCTGTCATATTGCGCCCAATAGCAGATGGGGATTCCCATGAAGCAAATAGCCTACAAATGAACCATAACAGAGTGTCAAACTGCGCCGCGGCCAAGTTGTGGCCCCTTGCACAAAACATCGCTGCGTTCCAGTCTTGCCAAACGTTGATGTAGTCTGCCCACATGGACGGTGCCAATGACCCCCTTATGAGTCCACCAAGCAAGAGGTCCTGAGCTGCCACACTTCTGCCGGACAAGTCATGCCCGCCTTTTGAGCATGCAAAACCACTACCACTGAAAACGAGAGAGTAAATCACCCACCACATTTAAAAGCCATTTATGCCGCACAATAAACACAACATTAAACTGCATGAAAGAGAGAACAAAGCGGCGAAGGAGCTGATAGAAAAAGCAGATAAACAATTAACAATTAACGCCTCAACCACTGACATGTTGTCAGTAAGAAATATAACCCTCCTGTCCCTCAACTGCTGCCCCCACTAATCGAGCCTAAACACCATGGAAAGAATTCCAGGAATGCCAAATTTAGAATGAGTGAGCTGGCCTTCCACTCATCCGGCCATGGTTCGGCACACCATTGCCCCGCGAAATAAGCCCCAAACCCGATGCTCCTTAATGCATCCGTAAATAATTCCAAATCCGACGAAGAGGCTGCTGGTTCCTGGAAATACACTCATCCGTTGAAGTCCCACAGAAAAAACCTGCCACTTGTCCAAATCTGCTCTAATTGACGCTGACACCCTAATGAAATGATGCGGTGATGCAATACCACTAGTCGCTCTTACTAAGAACCTGTTGAATAGCCGCCCCACGGGGATCACCCGGCATGCAAAGTTAAGACTGAAGTGTCTCAGCTCCCGAATCTCTGTCACTGCTAGCTGGAGTGCCAGCAACTTATCCTCTGGTAACCGACATTCACCCCGGACTAAATCTATCTCCAAGCCCAGGAAAGACAAGCAAGTAGTTGGCCCGACTATTTTTATACCCCCAGCGGCATTCCGAAGACATTAGCGACTCATTCCAATGTTATCAACCCTACCCAGCACACCTCCAAACCCGCCGGCCCGACACAAAGGAAATCATTAAGGTACTGGACCACAAATCTAGTGCCCGCTTTGACTTTGACCACCCATTCCAGAAAGGTACTGAACTTTTCAAAGTATGCACACAAAAACAAATCCGTATCACGGGGTATCATCTGGCCCTGGGTGACCATCTTGGTGATCTGGAATGAGAAAACACTTTGGGTAGGCCGTCCGACTGAGTCCTGTCCTTACTACTCTTGCTGGGACTTGGGAAGTGACCTATCCCTGCTGCGCTTGTTGTCCTGACCCCTAGGGTCATGCCCCTCCTTGTTCCCCCTTCCCAGTATCCACCTCGAACTCCTGCTAGAGGAGCCCAATCTGCTGTGCCTGAGTTCCGTACTCCTAACAGGGGATCCCAGGCTATGCTCCAGGCTAAGAACCACGGGGGACCCCCTACCGTACTAGCCCGAATGCTTGCTATGGTTACTCCGAGATCCATACTGTGTCCCTTGCCTCTCAGCACTCTCAGCAATCTCAGCACTCTCAGCACTACTGTGGGGCCTGACGTGTGCGTCCTGAGTGCGGTGGTCTGTGCCCACCCTTGATGAGGACCTACCCAGCTGCCCACTCCAAGCCCTCCTAAGAGTGGATGCTCGCCTACCTGACTCCAAACTCAGGGCTGCCCCGACCCAAACTCAAGGTTGCCCCGACCCAAACCTTGCAACCTGGACATACACCTGGAAATTACTTGAGCATGGCCAAGCTCTTTAGTAGCATCTTGTGTAAGAAAGGGGTGGGCTATGTTTTTAAGATGGAATCTACAGAATTTGGCAACATGCTGGATGTGAGGCTCAAAGGTGAGGCCAGAGTCAAATATGACACCAAGACAGCGCAGGTGACCTGGGGTCCCAAGCCCCTAGTCACCACCCCTCCCCCAAAAAAATCCCATTGTGCTTCTGTCTCCAATAGTTTCTCCATGCTTTATCTATTTATGTGCATTGGTCCGTGAGAGTGTGTTTAGTGCATGCAACTCAGGAGACTCAGAAGTTTATTGTAATATTGGGATCCTCCACCAACTGCTTTTCTCATATTGAGATGTCATATATCAGATAATTTTCCACAGTTAAAGATGTAGTGATCTATTTATTATATATAGACCTACCCAACCAACAAAATGGGCAGATGACGTGTCCCACAGGGCCTTCATCTGTCCACACAAAGATGACGGCTCCCAGGATCTAGGTCCAGACACAAAATAAGGTTTAAAAGTCATATGGGGGGCCTAGGTGCATTTTGGGATGACTATAGTGGCAATTAGAGATAGTGGAGTTAGAGGGGGGGTTAAAAATAATGGATATGTCCATGACAGTGCCGCTTTAAGCTAAAGTTGTTTTCATGACTATAGGATACCGTAAACAAAACTTGACAAAAGGCAGAGCTTTCAGCATCAGGTTTTGTCATTTCCCCCAGTCATCACTATTGGCATTGTCTATGGCTCAAGGCAGATGAAATATCAGGTGCTAAAAAAGTTTGACTGGATGAAGATGGTGGTGTCCAAGAGGGAAAGGTGCAGCTAAGTAAAATTAACGCACCCTTGGGTCACCGGACAACACCACAAATATCCCAGATGGTTTCAGAGCACCTTTAACTTTAGTTCTTTCCTAAAAGAACCCATTAAGCACTTTACCTTACTGAATTTTTTTATGTGTGAAGAGTGTGTCCTTTTTTCTTCATTTTACAAAATATGCACATTTCAATAGAAATTGGCAGTTTTATAAATTAATCTTGATACACCACCTGGCTTTCAAGAAGACAACTGGTTCTGTTACTTCCTGGTTTGGTTATCCTGGTTTGGTTTGGTTTGGAGCTAAACTCAAGAGGCAGCAACTACCCAGAGCACCTGCCTTGCAAATACTTCTGATTCAGTTGCTTTGGGAAGTCTATGATTGGACAGCCCTGGGCTGGGAAAGAAGGGAAGAGCTTGAATAGGCGTCAGGCAAGGGATATGCAGTTTTTACCAGCTGTTTTAAAAATACCTGCAATGATAAACCGCATAAATAAATACATGCATGTTTTCATTGGCTGTATATGGAGTAAACAGTGAATTTATATGTTTTTATTTGAGCAGTGAAGTGTCCCTTCAACCCCTTAAAACCGGAGGGCGTACTATTATGTTCTATTCTAAGTGGCTCTAAACGTCGCAGGGCGTAATAGTACACCCTCGTTGTTTTTTTTTTACTTACCCGGTCGCCGGCGATCCCACACTGGCGAACGCGGTTAGGGGGACTCCCAGGGAGCCCCCCGCAGCACATCTGATGTCCTGCAGCCCCCCCAGCCATGTGAGAGTGAGGTCCTTGCGAGGACCTCACAATCACATGGCCGGGTTAGCTGCATGGTGCATTGCCAGCAGGGGGACTGCCTGTAATGACAGGTAGTCCCCCTGCTGTCTGGAAATAAAATAAAATAAATTAAATAAGTGTAAAAAAAAATATATATATATATACTTAGATCATATATATATTACATATATATGATCTAAGTATATATATAAACATATACATACACACACATACACTGTCTAGGTGTATTTTACTATTAATATAAATATAATTATATATATATATATATATATATATTAATATCAAATTACACGTAGACTGATACTGATTAAATATATATATAATTATTGTTATATATATATATATATTTATATATAATATAAAAAAATATGTAAATACGTTAAAAAATAAAATAAAAAAAATAATAAAAAAATATATAGATGTGTGTTATTTCATTCTAACTTTATTGTGATATTAATATATATATTTATATAAAAATACACGTAGAACAAAATAATATATATATCTATATACAGAAATATATACGTATATATCACTATATATATATACCTATATATAAATAAAAATATTTTAAAAAATTATATATATACATATATATATATATATACACATACGTATATATATACATATATTAATTCTACATATATATTTATGCAATATTTTTACATACCGTATATACTCGAGTATAAGCCGACCCGAATATAAGCCGAGGCCCCTAATTTTACCCCAAAAAACTGGGAAAACGTATTGACTCGAGTATAAGACTAGGGTGGGAAATGCAGCAGCTACTGGTACATTTCTAAATAAAATTAGATCCTAAAAAAATTATATTAACTGAATATTTATTTACAGTGTGTGTATATAATGAATGCAGTGTGTGTGTATGAGTGCAGTGTGTATGTATGAGTGCAGTGTGTATGTATGAGTGCAGTGTGTATGTGTGAGTGCAGTGTGTGAGTGCAGTGTGTATATAATGAATGCAGTGCAGTGTGTGTGTGTGTGTGTGTGTGTGTGTGCAGTGTGTGTGTGTGAGTGCAGAGCATTGGTGGGGGGTGGGCATTTAATTATTTTAATTTTTTTTTAATATTATTTTTTTTTAGGTAACTATTTTTTTTAATTATTAATTGTATTTTTTTATGTTATTATTTTAATATATTTTTTTCTTATTATTATTTGTTTTATTATTAATATTTTTTCGTCCCCCCTCCCTGCTTGTTAGCTGGCCAGGGAGGGGGGCTCTCACTCCCTGGTGGTCCAGTGGATGGGCTGTAGGAGGGGGCTGTCAGGAAGCTGTAACTTACCTTTCCTGCAGCTCCTGTCAGCTCCCTTCTCTCTTCTCCAGTGCGTGCAGCTCCCAGGTCACCCGTGGCAACGCTCTGACCCCGCAGCTCTCGCGAGAGTTGCAGAGGGAGCTGACCTGGGAGCTGCACGCACCGGAGAAGAGAGAAGGGAGCTGAAAGGAGCTGAATGTAAATTGCCATAATACAGACAACTGACTCGAGTATAAGACGAGTGGGGGGTTTTCAGCACAAAAAAATTGCTGAAAAACTCGTCTTATACTCGAGTATATACGGTAATTAGGTATCTTAATTACAATTAGCGGGGTCTGGCTGACAACCCATGCCGAAAGTATAGGGAATTTAATTTGCTAGCACTATATTTAACCCTATAACATTCCAAGACACCATAAAACCTGTACATGGGGGGTACTGTTTTACTCGGGAGACTTCGCTGAACACAAAACAGTAAAATGTATTACAACGATGATATCGCCAGTTTAAGTGAAGTTTTTTGCATTTTTCACGCACAAACAGCACTTACACGGACGATATTATTGCTGTGATACTTTTTACTGTTTTGAAACACAAATATTTGTGTTCAGCGAAGTCTCCCAAATACAACAGTACCCCTCATGTACAGGTTTTATGGTGTTTTCAAAAGTTACGGCGTCAAATATAAGGCTTGTGTTTCATTTTTTTCACATAAAAATTCGCCAGATTGGTTACGTTGCCTTTGAGACCCTATGGTAGGCCAAGAATGAAAATTACCCCTATGATGGCATACCATTTGCAATAGTAGACAACCCAAGGTATTGCAAATGGGGTATGTCCAGTCTTTTTTAGTAGCCACTTAGTCACAAACACTGGCCAAAATTGGCATTTTTTGCATTTTTCACACACAAACAAATACTAATGCTAATTTTGGCCAGTGTTTGTGACCAAATGGCTACTAAAAGAGACTGGACATACCCCATTTGCAATATCTTGGGTTGTCTACTATTGCAAATGGTATGCCATTATGGGTGTAAATTTTATTCCTGGGCTACTATACAGTCTCAAAGGCAACATAACCAATCTGGCGAATTTCAATTTCAAATGTAACGTGCTATATTTTACCCTGTAACTTCCCAAAACACCATAAAACATGTACATAGGGGGTATTGTTTAACACGTGAGACTTTGCTGAATACAAATATGTGTATTTTATTGCAGTAAAAGCAAACAGTATTATGACATTGACAGTTAAAATGTCATATAGAACTAAAGAAATAACAACATATCTTATTTTCTCCCATTATTTTCATATTAAATTATGTTTCATAGATAAATATTTGATATTAAGTGAAAGCCCTGTTTCCCCTGAATAAAATTATATATAATAAGGGGGGTGCATTTAATATGAAAGAGGTGAATTACGGTTGGACAGACATATAGCGCAAATGCCAGGTTTTGTTTATGTTTTGTTTTGTTCACAACGTGTACATTTGGCTCAGTCCTTAACCACTTCAGGACGGAGTCAATAGTGCACGTTCTGATCAAAACAAAACGTAAACAAAAACTGAAATTTGCGCTATATGTCTGTTCACCCGTAGTTCCCCTCTTTCATATTATATGTACCCACACTTATTATATATCATTTTGTTCAGGAGAAACAGGGCTTTAATTTACCATTAACTATTCATATATGGAATATAATTTATTATGAATAAAATAAAAAAAAACTGTGAGAAATGTATTTATTTTTTAAAAATGTGTAGTTCCGCCTCACATTTTAGCTGTAAATGTCATAATACTGTTAGGTTTTACTGCAACAAAATGCACATATTTGTAATCAGCGACGTCTCACGAGTACAACAGTACCCCCCATTAACAGGTTTTATGTTGTTTTGGAAAGTTACAGGGTCAAATATAGAACGTTCCATTTTCGAATTGAAATTTGCCAGATTAGTAATGAGACGGTGTGGTAGCCCAGGAACGAGAATTACCCCCATAATGGCATACCATTTGAAAAAGTAGACAATCCAAGGTATTGAACGTGGGGTATGTTTAGTCTTTTTTAGTAGCCACTTAGTCACAAACACTGGCCAAAGTTAGCGTTCATGTTTGTTTTTGTGTGAAAAAAGCAAAAAACGAATATTTGGCCAGTGTTTGTGACTAAGCGGCTACTAAGAAATACTGGACATACCCCACTTGCAATACCTCGGGTTGTCTACTTTTGCAAATGCTATGCCATCATGGGGGTAATTCTCATTCCTGGGCTACCATACGCTCTCAAAGGCAACATAACCAATCTAGCAAATTTCAATGTGGAAAAAAATGTAACGCAAGCCTTATATGTGACTCTCTAACTTTCCAAAACACCATAGAACCTGTACATGGGGGGTACTGTTATTCTCGGGAGACTTCACTAAACACAAATATTAGTGTTTTAAAACAGTAAAACATATTACAGCAATAATATAGTCCATAAAAGTGGCGTTCGTTTGTAAAAAATGCAAAAAACGTCACTTTTACTTAAAATATCATCGTTGTAATACAATTTACCAGTTTGAAACACTAATATTTGAGTTCAGCGAAGTCTTCCGAGTAAAACAGTACCCCCTATGTACAGGTTTTATGGTGTCGTGGAGAATTACAGGGTCAAATATAGTGCTTGCGAATTAAATTCTCTGCACTTTCTCCCTGTGTTGTCAGGCATGTCAATCAAATTTTAATTAATCAAATCACATAATTATGTTAAAAGATTACTTAAATATACATGTAGAATTTTAATATATATGCATATATATGTATTTAAATTCTACGTGTATACTAATGTAATCTTTTATGTAATTATATGTATTTATCTATATATACTATATATATATTTGCGGTTATTTGTATTTTATATATAGATAGATATATATAGAATGTCATTCTAAGTGTATTTTGTTACCAATATATATATATTAATAACAAAATACAGTTAGAATGAAATTACATATGAATATATAATTTATATTACATTTTGTTTCAATATTTTATTTATTTATTTTATTATTTTATTTATTTATTATTTTAATTATACGTATATATATATAATATATATATGTACATCTATTATATATATAATATATATACCTATTATATATATATGTAACATCATTCTAAGTGTATTTTAATGCTAATATATATATATACTTATATTAGTATTAAAATACACTTTGTATGACGTTACATATATATAATATGTATATATATTATATATATAATATATATACATATTATATATATATAAAAATATTTTCAATTTATTTTTTAACATGTTTAATTTCTTTTTTTATACTTTCTTACCAGCAGGGGGACTGTCTGATATTTTAGACAGTCCCCCTGCTGGCAGATCCATAGCCAGCTATAGGGGGCCATGTGATCGCTCTTTGAGAGCGATCACATGGCCCCCGGGGGCCTCATTTGCCGTGGGAGGGCTGCCTGGGCTGTCAGGCAGCCCCCCAGAAGAGGATCGCGGTGGAGGTAAGTATAACTTACCTCCTGGGGCTCAAAGCCGCCGCAACGGCTTTAAAGCCCATTATAATGGGGACGGCATGGAACGCCGTAACGGCGTTAACGGGTTAAGGAGTTCAAAGGTAATTTAGTATTGCCTAAGTGACTAAAGAAACAAATTAATAATGACTAGTTATCGGTTACACAACTTCACTATTTTTAGATCATAAAGAACGTTATATATTTAAAATTTAATGAAATTAATTTTATCTATTTCACTGCAACAACTGGACAACCCAGCAAAATCCCAGAAAAACATTGTTTCTAATCTCCAAGGCTAGCTTCTGGTGACCAGAACGATGACCCAACACTATGTTTCAACTTCAATACCAGCCTTATCTGCCTAGATCACACCAAAATAGAATCAGGAATAATAAATGCAATACAATATCAATCCCTTAGGAATGTTAGCACACTCCTTCATTAAGCCAATGTTTCGGACAGTCTAGTTCCCTTACTCCTAAGGAGGAAGTACACCAATTTGCAGTGCGTGTTGTGAGGTATGAAATATTGTTGCTTGGCACTTGCTGCAAGAAGTTATAGAAGTGATAAGGATTTAATCAGAGAAAAAATAATGTAGAAAAGTTGGTTAGTGTTAGTTCAAAGACAATTAACCTTTTTATTAGGATGCTTTTGGTGAGATGCCATGATGCCAAAGAAAGTTCTGTGCGTATAAACCAGAAATTTTGATTTTCCATTCCCTCACCCTCCCTCACTTATGGACTCAATATTTTATAACAAGTCCAATACCCTTATCTGGTATGCATGATTTTGGGCAAGCACTAATTCCCATATTTATCAAAAGAATGAACATCCGTTACAATGTAATGATTTCAGCTATAAATAAATATGTATTTGACATTACCAACAATGACCACTTCAGGGTGCTCTACATTAATTATACAATAATATACATAATAAAAGAGTTTTACTGACAGTGTATATCACAGATTGCTGTGAGTTTTACTGACAGTGTATATCACAGATTGCTGTGAGTTTTGCTGACAGTGTATATCACAGATAACTGTGAGTTCTACTGACAAGCCTGTGTGATGAACAAATGGACAGCACCGTAGTGCGTTGAGTGTGTGAGAGAGCCGCACTCTCTAATAATGTGACCTAACTCTGGGTCAGCGTCCGGGTGATAGCATGAGCTGGCCGCACCCGTTAACACCCAAACATTATAGAAGTACATCTGTGTCCGGTCCCCTCTACGAGAAAGTGTCACTCAAAACGTGTCCTCTGTATCCAGCCCAGTATCGGGCTGAGGTTGAGGGAGGGCCGCGCCCTATAACAACAAATCAGTGTCCGTCCAATATATGAGAGGGGTTCGCTCTCCGTTCATGAAAATAAAAGACATCAGTCTCGGGTCGAGGTGATGGGGGTTGCACCCTCTTGTAATCCAGACTAGAGTCCCTTAGAGACTCAGGGTGACCAACAGCAGGGGTACACCATCACTAATATCAGCCTAAGACTGAGGTGTGTCTCTCTGTGACCACGAGACCTTTCTCTGCATTACTCACCTGAGAGATGGAATCATCCAGTAATAAACCAGACCGAAGGTAGATGGAATAGTATACCACCTCAGCCGTGTCCATCCTAATAACAGAAAGGGATGATGAAAAAAATGCAATCTTCGTAAACAATGATGGAAACTACCAACGGACCGCTCGGTTTCCGTGCGCACGCGCAGGATCCAGGATGACCGTCGGTAGCCTGAGGAAAGCTGGAGACGTTCTCCACAATCCACGAGAGCCCGGGAGATCAGAGGAGGTCAAGTCAGGCCTCTTGACGACCCGAGCGATAGGACAATCGGAAGGCTTGAAACCAAGAATCGACCAATAAAGTAGATAACGGTAAATACGTACCTCAGAGAGAAGGCAAATAGCAGATCGGAACAGCAAGTCAAGTAACCCCAACCGAAAGGGTCAGGAGCTAAACACGACGCAGGACTAACTACCAATACCCAAGATGGATATCGGGAAGGCAGCTAAGCGGTAAATGCTGAAGGCAAGGAAGCCGTGCTTGTGCGAAATTTTCTTTTCGGAGATGTGTCGCTGCTGGGTTGGTGTAAACCATGGGTGTGTGCCCAGGAATCTTCATAAAGGCTTTGCCCCTCCGGGCATGAGGTGTCGGGCCTTCACCCTTCCAATCATAATAGGTGTCCGTATACTGGTGTCCTTTTGGATAGTAAAGCAGCAGTGCTTACCTGAACACCTCCCTCTCTCCCTGTCAATAGAGGGCACTGAGCTTTCCTCAGTGATATTCCCCCAGGCCTGTGGCCAAAAGGGGTTTCAGGCACAGATAGATTCGGCCAATCAAATGGGCACAGACATAGCAGGCCAATCAAATGGGCACAGACATAGCAGGCCAATCAATGGGGCACAGACATAGCAGGCCAATCAAATGGGCACAGACATAGCAGGAAAATCAAATGGGCACAGACATAGCAGGCCAATCAATGGGGCACAGACATAGCAGGTCAATCAATGGGGCACAGACATAGCAGGCTAATCCTGGGTTGCGTATTATTATTATTATATAATTATTATTATGTTATTTATATAGTGCCATCCAATTCAGTAGCGCTTTACAATGGGTATTGAATGAGTAATGGGGACCCCTGAGTTTGGGTAGAGTTCCCTAAAAAATTGTAGATCCTCAGAGCATCCTGTGACATAGGACCCCCAGACACCAACCCTTTTAGACAGCGTAATGCCGTGTGGATAACCTGAACCGGGACTGGCAGTCCCTAAATGCCCAGCAGGCAAATAGTGGTATTCCAGCTGTATTGGGTATAAGCGGAAGTTTTTCCAGTGATTACCATGTCCATGAATGCAAGATACACTGAGTGATACTCTCCTTAAACCGTGAATTGGTATGCACATGCTCACACAGATCTGTTTGATATTTTCTATCATTATTATAGATTACCATCATCATACCACCTGAAGGGTATTGTACCAATGGACTCTTTCAGGAGTAGGGCTAAACAATTGCCAATTCAATGACTCTCCCCAAGGAACCTGATAAAATTGTATAGTATCTGCGTAGACTGGTCTCCCATACCAGTTTGAGCCAGAACCAGGTCTGTTAACTTTATATATATGCCATGGACAGTGAATTCATACCAGAGTAGTCTCATCTGAGACCCCATAGCTGGACCAGAAAAAATATATACTGTGAAACACATGAATCCTAGAGCCAACTAGCCAACTGGCTCTGTATACACCATGTACAGAGCCTGTATAACTGAGTTCATATATACCTGTAACTCACAGTAATCTGTGATATACACTGTCAGTAGAACTCACAGTTATCTGTGATATACACTGTCAGCAAAACTCACAGCAATCTGTGATATACACTGTCAGTAAAACTCACAGCAATCTGTGATATACACTGTCAGTAAAACTCACAGCAATCTGTGATATACACTGTCAGTAAAACTCACAGCAATCTGTGATATACACTGTCAGTAAAACTCACAGCAATCTGTGATATACACTGTCAGTAAAACTCACAGCAATCTGTGATATACACTGTCAGTAAAACTCACAGCAAATACGAAGCCTCCTGTCATGTTATAAAATTCAGAAATTTTCTGAAATAATATTTGGGGAAAAAGTGCTCCTGAAAAGATGGATATATAGTTTATTTTCTATAGATAGTTACTGTACAATTTATTTTGTTTTATTGTGCCACAATATTCAACTTAAAGCTGAGAATGTATTTTACTTCCAAGTTCTACCCATTGGAAATTTAGCTTGTGGAATCTGTTCTCTTCAAGTAGCATCTGGTTGAACCTGTTGTTTATATTGCACATTTTTCATCTATCCTTGCAAGCATCCCATTGTGCTTCGGTCTCCAATAGTTTCTCCATGCTTTATCTATTTATGTGCATTGGTCCATGAGAGTATGCTTAGTGTATGCAACTCAGGAGACTCACAAGTTCATTGTAACGTTGAGATCCTCCACCAACTGCTTTTCTCATATTGAGATAAGTCATATATCTTATAATATGCCACAGTTAAAGACGTAGTGATCTATTTATTATATATAGACTCACCCAATTAAAAACAAAATGGGGAATGACCCCTAAGTAGAACTAGTAAAAAGTAAGGAAAAATTTTAGTTTTTTGGGAGGGGAATTTACTAAAATATAACTTCTATTACAAATAATTCAAATCACAAACATAAATGTGAATATTGCCAATATCAATGTTATGAATAAATAAGACTAATTCTCTCAAAAGTAATCACAATTCTAGTGCTGGAATAACTCTATCTATAATCTCCTAAATTACATATAATGTATTACTGTACTTCTACCAAAAAGAGGAGCTCAGGTTTACCTATCATCAACCTGAGGGCAATGGCACCCAGCTATTCGGTGAGTTCGGACTAATATTAATGTATGTTATGATTGTTTGAAATATTGTATATTTTTTGTACTTGGGAGATAATGTAATTAAGTGTTCTTGCATGGCAAGACCACTTACTATTATCTCACATATATATTTCTACTCTTATTATAGCCACATTTACCGCCCTAACTCCTCCCACAGTTTTTACACTACATAGACAGTAATATACCGAAACGTGCGTATTGTTCCCGATTGGTGTGCTATATCGGTGTATTTTAAATGATTCAAACTTACTTGTAAATGGATTCAAAATACAAAATTAATAAATTAACTAACCAAAGCCTAAATATACTTGAAATTGAAGTCCGTGAATTTGCTGCAAATTCACAAATTAAAAGTTTAAATAAAAGATAACATGTGTGTAATTTATAATCCCACAAAATGTCTTAACTAGTTATACAACTGACTTAATTAACTATTGACATTTATGAAAACCCACTGCTCCTTTTAGAGTTATTTCTCTGTTTAAAAGTTTCATTAAACTATAACCAGTTTATTAAGTAAGGATAGTATTCAAGGTGTATTCAAAGTGAATTTCGATTTAACGTCAAAACAGCTATGCTATCAATATAGCTAACGTATCCTTAAATTAGAAATTCACTTTGAATTCTCACTTTAGTAAATAAGCTGTAAGAGTTAAGGTATTATACACGTTTATAATATTCCATCTTACCAAATTGTTTGACACCTGAACATTATTAACAAAGTAGAAACCAGAACAGAAACAAAGTGCACAGATATAGCATTTTTTGCATGAAAATATTTCTTCTTGACTAAGTTACCATTAACCAAATAATGATGAAAACATGCACACTCCAGTTCATAGATACAAAGTGTTGCAAATAACACAGCAGATACATTATGGCCATTATCTTTACAATGGAGGCATTATAGCGTAAGCATAACAAATGAATTTAGCAATTCATGCAAGCATCATAAAGTGTTTCAGGAAATAGATGGCATTCACTCCTGAAAACTCTTATCACATAAACTGCAACTAATGTATTCTCTTTCTTTCTGTACTTGCTAGTATTTCTATTTATAGGCATAATAAAATTTTGTTTGCATTTGCAAATGTACACAAGTTAAAGTAGCATTTGCATTTCTAAAGGTAGCATTAGCTAAGATGCTTAGTATACTATTTTAACATACTGTTGAGGAACAAGTTCAGTTGGATGTAAGGGAAAACATATAACCAAACTGAGGATAAAAATAAGTTACTTTGAACAATGATATGCAACACAGAAATCAATGTGACACTGGCCATAACACAGTTTAAGTTCATATAATCGTTTTTTATATTTTCTATTAAGACCTTTGGACCTTCTGTATACATTTTCTGAAAGAGACATTCAACAACTTCTTATAGCTACTGAATATGTACATTGATTGAACGATAAAACATTTTTTTTTTTTTGCTCAATGCTTCCAACATTTTTGGGCATACTAAAACCGATTACAAGATTTAGAAGCATAACTGACCAGGAAAATTTTTTATTAGTTTTTTTGTTAATTTTTTTTTCAGTTTTCCTTTGCTCACAAAGCAACTTGACTTTATATTTACTGTCTTGTGCGAGATCTCAGTACCTGGACCCCTCCATCGTATTCCCCTCTGTCCAAGATATCTGCAGTTTGCCTTTCTATGGGATTCCTATGATGTTTGGACTGCAGGTAAATCTGCTTGTGGGTAAATCGGCAAATAAAATGGGACCTTGCTTAACCTTGCCTCTTTGCCAGTAATTGCCAAAGATCACATGTACCATGAGAAAAGGTGGTTTCTACATCTTCTTATGTATAACAAAAAACTAAGGTCAATTTAAAAAATAAATCCAGGAAAGTAAAATAGAGGAACTAAAAGGGATTTAAAAGCTAAGCCTGCAAAGTGACAGATAGTTTTTTGACTTCTCTGACTTTTCATGCCCAAGTCATCCTTAGATTTCTTGTAGCAAAACGGCACATCTTAAACAATTAAGAATTTCAATGACTTATGCTGTTATATCATGTTCCTGTCTCATTTGTCTTTTATCTGCTAGCCATAAACCAACAAGAATTAATTGCGGAGACATAATCTTTAAGACTGCTGTTTCCCAACTTATTCTTATTCTTTAAATATTCTGCAGAAAAGAATAACAGATAAAGAAAAGTTAAAAAGAAAATCAGTAAAAGTCCCAAATACAGTATTTAATGAATCACCTGCAGGTGCAGAAATGAGATACTTTCATTACTCCTTCATGTGTAGGTATGTTTGTCCATAAGTACTCTGAGCTGTTAAGTGCTAAATTGACATTTGCTGCCTTAAAATATACATGACCATGAAATCAAGCACGGAACATTTTCAACTTAAAAAACTCAAAATGATGCCAAGCCTCATCCTACTTGACAGGATATATTTGGTGGCAGCTGGTAAAGATTTAAGATAGCAAAGAGCAAGGTTCCATTTTGACTCCATACTTTTTTCTATATATCTCCCTTTCTAACCTAACTCTTCATATTATACATAATGCAGCAAGTGCTTCATAATCCAGAATATATACATTACAATATTTACCTCTTCTAATACAATGGATATATATTGGGTAAGATAACCGCCTCCTATTACTCTGGCTAAGTACCTCCTTTACTTCTCCGAGGGGGGGGAGAATGGAGACCCATGTATGCAGAGTGGGCTTGGTGTGGCATCGGGATGGCGGCCGTAGGCCTTTGACCTTTGCCGAGTGGATTTTACTCATAATGTTGCTCGAGTGGTATCATATTGTTCCTCTCGATATCACCCCATGTTTGGTGGCTTTTTTTGTCACGATTGATTGCAGTTTTGGCTGTGAAACTCTGCTTTATTCGTAATATAATGGTTTTGCGCTTTCTCATATTTTAGCTTTTTATGAAGTACTATGTGACTGCTACACAGAAGGCAAATAGTTAATCCTTGGCAGGATGAGGGTTAATTAAGTGGCGACTGGATAGCACTTGCTAGCCAGCATTTGCTAGCCAACAGTCACAAAAAAAGTGATTGATAAATAAATAAAAAGCCTATGGGATCAATAAGACCCCCATATTACTATAAGGGAGGTTTATCAAATTGCCCAATAGGCATGCATATATGTATTTAATAGATAAAATATAAGCAACAGTGCTCTGATGTGTTGGTTAGTAAGCCATCTGAGCACTCAAGTCTGAGACATTGCTGTTAGAGCACTTTGGGGTGAGATAGAGAGTTGAGCTGGGGCCTTTTCTGGTGACTCGGCCATTTTAACATGTAAATAGACTCCACCTGTCGCCTGACTTAGAAGGGAGTAGTTATTTAGGGCAGTAGTTAGATAGAATTGATGAGACAAGAGATTGCTTTTGTAGGATGTCATTGATAATTGCAAGTTTGATGGAAGATGCCAGTAGAAAGAGAGAGGTTATAAAGATATGCTTTAGTAATAAGACCAGACTATGGAAAATAGATTGAATAAGGTGAGAGAGGAGGGGATCAAGAGGACAGATGGTGGGGCATAAGGATAGAACAAGTTTAGAGACCTATTGTCCAGAGACTGGGTTGCAGGAGTTAAGAGTGGAAGAGGGTACAATGTAGAATGAATTTACAATGTAGGAAGTCAGGTTTGGTGTGGATCTTTCTCACAACAACACTTTGTAACAGAGAAACATTGTTGGCGATAGCAGATTACCTTTTTGTACCAGGGTCAAAGGCGTTGCTTGGTTTTTAATATGTGCAGCTATGACAAGAGCAAGAGACAGGAGAGAATTGTAGTATGAGGTAGGTTGAGAGGTACAAGAGAAAGCTGAGACATGAAAGTGGAGGCTGGAGAGAGGAAGATAAGTGGTGTAGATCAAACCAGATCAGACTTCTAATAGCCCAACATGAGCAGGATTTAATATGTTGAGTGAAGGGCACATTTATAGCGCAGGTAAGATAATGCTGATCAGATAGAAATAATAGTGTTTTGGAGAAGTTAGAGACAGGACATGGGTTGGGAAAGACAAGAACAGTAGATTTTCTTATTTATTATTAGCATTTTGTTGCCAAGCACAATTGGCATTACTCACTTACAGTACCGTATTTAAAATATCCTTATTAATTATGATAGTATTGTAAAAGTTAGTAAAACATAAAATTAAATATAGTTTCATATTTATTTGAATTTGCATTTAAGAGAATAGTGTGTCATTTTAGTATAATTTTTTGTTTTTGCATTTAAGACTAAATTGTGTCACTTTGTTTACTATTTATGCAATTTAAACATCATATTTGCATGCATTTAAGTTCTATGCATATATCATGGAACTCATTATGAATTTCAGATCTGTCGTGCAATGGGTGATATTGACTTCATATATCACATTACACGTAACTCAAAATCACAGAACAAAGCATACCACTGCATACCCTAAATTAAGTATATATAGCTAGCCCTATGGCATGGGCATAGCATGCTATGCATCAACATAAAGTGTTATTTACAGATTTACTATCAATATGGCTTAAGTAACAAAACAATTAACTAGTCTAGAAAATGAAAAAAAAAATTATAAGGCCTGTGCAGTTCATAGTGAATCTTTAAAAAGATATGTTGTAATGGTGATCAGCTGTAAGTGTCAAATTATATAGAAATAAAATAAAAAAAAATAACATAAATCTAAATAAGATGAGCCAAAGCTCTGCATAATGTGGGCTGTGGTGGGTTAATAACTGATCTACAGAATGTGCACCAAAATAATTAAAACAAAATGAAAAAATAACAATAAAAAAGCAGTCTTCCTTTTGGCTGTTTGGGAATTCTTCTCCAGTTCTGCTACTATGCTTCTAGGTTTTGTAAGCTGTTTTTTAGTTCCCCACCATTCACTAAATAGTATATGATAATAATACATTTGAGACGCTTGAGATTAAAGGTAAATACGAACTATTTTTTCATTATGTCCCATCTATATTTAATGTGCATAAACATATGATTTCATAGGTTAAGATAAGATATAATAATCCATAAGTTAGCAGCCACACTATGCATTATACATATGTATATATATATACACACACACACACACACACACAAAAGATAAACATAAACACACACATAAATAAATAATATCAAAAAGCTGTGTGCGGACATGTAGTTAATTACACTGACTGTATTATGATATAATTCATATTTTTTTTAAATAAATGCTTTGTTTGTACTGGAAAGTCATGCATGAGAAAGGATCACAGTTGGTATTTATTTCTTACACTGAGCTAATTGATAGTAAAGCTGTACACTTCTTGGCTGTACACGTTTTGCCACTCCCGGAATGAACATGAGAATCACAGACACTGATAAAACGTGCAACTTGTATACATAATTTTATTGAGTCTGTTCACAAGGACAAAGCTATTACCAGAACGATCCCGGGAAATGTATCCCTATTCTTCTAAGCATCTTAAATTTCATTTCAACCTTCAAGCTTGCTTTTCTTCATCATTATTACAAATAATTATATCAATATTTTTGCCAGGATTATGAACTGCTATTTCTGCATGGAAGCAGATTGAATTTATTCACCTTAAGGATATATTGTTATCACATATAATAACTGCAGCATGATAATTATCATTAATTATTCATTTGGATTAAAAGGCAAATAGGCTTCCATACAATGGTCTTCCTGAGTACTATTCACTGATGCAGAGATCTGTGTAAGAGTGTGACTAATTCCTTTTTTATTTGGTTCAATTGTTGACATTTGGCTGGTTCCGCATGTGGATACTGGGAAATAGTACAAAAGAAATAAGTGCCTCATTACAGAGGCAACAAAAATAAACGTATGACTCTTCCTTATGCATTTAGACTCTTTGGGGGGTTGTTTAATTATTTTTTTTTTACTATACTAAAAAATTTTGTGAATTAAGAAAATTACGGTATTAGAAATTTAGGCTAAAATGACTGAACTGCAAAAAATCTTGAACTTTCCTATTTTGGTCTAAAATGTAGAATTCCCTTATTAATTGTACATAATTCCTAGTTCACTAGATAGCCTCATTGTAGTTACAGGCATGTTAGAACTTCAAATTTCAACAGTTTCCTCTTTGCCCTTAGAAAGGTTACATGAAACAATGCAAATGTATGTATAAAATTATTACGCTTGAGAAAAATGTAAATATTGCTAATTATTTATGCTTGATGTTTATTTTAGAGTTATCGGTGATATTAAAATTATATATCTATCTATACAAAATAATGTTTTACACGTGATAATGTATGCTTAAACACTGACAAATATGTGGGTATTAGACATAAAAATTAAACATCAGCATCCCTAATAAGAACGACTGAAAAATAGAAAAACTATAATAATAAAATAAGGGTGTGACAAAATACAATAAACAATAAAATTAAATAAAAATATAAACTAGATTAGGCTTTTTATTTCAACTTCACTCTTAGCTAAAACTACGTAATTAGTACAACTATCATTCACAATATATGAGTTAAAAAACACACAAAACTTAAATCTGATACACAATATACAGGTAGCTGAATGAGCTATGTATAACCTATTTCAGTGTAACCTTATGAATAAAGTTGTAACAAAATGTAAATGGATAAATCACAAAAGCAACAGCAAAAAAATATGCTGTAGCCATAGATGGCATAAGGGAACTGAATAATCAGTACCAGATTGCCTAAACAATGCAAATGAGAATGAGCAATAATAAGTAATGATCAAAGGTGGAATGTGTCTGCTGTGCCGTTGAAGCACTTTATCAATTAGCTGCTTTCAGTAAAAGTGGAATACCTATTTTTTTTCAATGTGTCTTCTTATTTAAAAGAGTTCAATTTAAAGGGTGCCTTCCAACCCATTGTTTAATATTTTTCACGCACTAACCATCTCACTATTCCAATACTTAAAATAGCACGTTTACCATTGTTGTCTCCATGCAAAAGGGTCCTATACCTTACTTTACAAGTGAAAGTGATAGCAATCCTTCTAGACAAGGGTTATTGATATATTGATGGAGACATCAGTGATGTGAGAAAGTCTCAGCCTGATGGACACATGTCTCTTTTTAACCTAACTAACTTCAGAAACGTAATAAATTCAACACCAAAATGGGCTTCAATGTGCGTTCATGTGAGCAGAACAAACACCACAAACACCACAAACACCTATCCCAAGTTGGTGATTTTTGCAAGCAATTGCACCAAACCTTTTCTAGCAATTTATTATTAGGCAGTTAAAAATGAAAAAGGACAAATATAAAAACAAAAGAATAACCATCTAACACTGCACATTTAATAACACAACTAATACACAGTTGCACTATACCTGAAATGTATTATGATCGTATTTTACATGGTTTACATTTACGCAATATCAGGCAAATGGAAGAAAATTGTATCAATCCCATAGACATGCTGGACTATAATTTAAGCCTTATTGTAAAAAGACACATCTTTGTGGTATATGCTAAATATTAACTGAATGGAAACTTGAACAAATTGATATTTAGGGGAAATTGAGGGAATTATATAAAAGGTTTACTGGGAGAAAAATAAAGCAATTGGAATGCAAATTGCTATAAATGGATCAATCATGATAGATACAATAATGCATATTGTTCTAGAACAGTGGTTCCCAACCCAGTCCTCAAGTACCCCCTAATAGTCCAGGATTTAGGTATTACCCAGTTGTTTCTAAGGTGTTTTTAGAAAAAGAAAAAACACCTTGGACACAACTGGGTAATCCCTAAATCCTGGACTAATAGGGAGTACTTGATGACTAGGTTGGGAACCATTGTTCTAGAAAATTGCTTTGAAATTGCACAGAATTGCCATACTTTTCTCCAATGATGATTGTATACATACTGAGTCACTCTGTCAGCAAATGATTGTGTATGATTATAAATTACTTTCCCATTTTCTCTTTGATTCCATGCTTGTATTTAAAAAGGAACTTATAATTGCTTCTTCAGATGTACTTGGCAGCTAAAAACAGGTAATGTTCTGCTTAGCAAGTTAGAGTTGGGAAACACAGTCATCCCAACTTACTAGTAGATTACTAACATATATATTAGCATTCCTAATATATATTAGCCTACCTCAAACCTGGCTATCTATGTAATTCAAAGAATCATGGGAGTTGTAGTTCAGCGACATCTGGGGGGCCGGAGTTTGAGGACCCCTGGATTAGAGTCTAAGCTTATTTGATCAGGACCTCCTTTAACTTTAAATATCCCCTTTCTATACTACAATTTTTTGACAATATAGAAATGCTAATAATAATAACTGTAGTGAAAAGAAAAACATAGAAAATATATTGAGCCTAAAAACAATTTAAGGTAATTGAGTGTTATTCCAAATATGTATCATTGAGATTTTGTTCTGTATTGTATAATAATTTGTGATTCACTTTGTGTCAATGCAGTATCTTCACAATACGGGCCCCTGTCATAATTCCATTTCATGTCAACCTTTTTACAAATAGCAAAATCTGTCATTTTGTCCTGAAAAGTCAAATAAAGCAACAAAGAAATGTGGCTGCAATGTTTGGCTTATATCCAGCAAGTTTTTAAAACAATTGAATAAATTAATCAACATCTAGTAGATATTGATCACTTGCATAGCTGACCAACCCTCATTCAGTCCATTTTATCTTTGAAGACAGCCTTCTGTGTAAGGGAATAGTGGGATATTCTGCAGGACCAAAATGGTTAAATGGGGTTCTGGGAAGTGTTTTTTCATTTGTTTTATTTATTTATTCATTTGCGTTTCTCAGTAGTTTGCTCACTGTTATGTTAATTTATTCATTAAGGAATCATTGTGGGCATGCGGAGAACAAGTCAAAGAGACTCTTGTTTGAGTGTGGACCATTTTGGATGTGGTTACCTTATCTTCATTAAACTAGAAGCATTCAGAGCAAAAGACCCGAAAGCTACACTCAACAGAAATTTATTCGGGTAACTTTCCTTTATGACATGCGGGGGAATTATTGATGCCATTCCTGAAATATGGATATTGCCCAACACACTACAAGAGTGTTTTGATGTATTTATGATCTCATGTACTTTGGAATCTAAGGCCATTTCCACTGCTTAGAATTGGTCGATGAAAGTAGTAGTGCTAGTTTAGTTATTGTTCCATAAACATACAAAAAACATAAAATCACCCACAGTAGGAAGACACAAGCACTCTGTTACTACCACAATGTGATAATATAATGCTTTGATATGCTTACCGAACAGACTGAGACAGAAAACATTGCTAAACAAATATAAATAAAAGATGCATACAACAGTCAAAACATTGCAAGTCATGAATCTCGCAACTGCTTTGAAAATGAGAACTATCAACTGTTCTAAGCTTATATTTAAGGATTGCCTGTATAAAGGAAATAATCATATTTATTCTTGAAATTCTTTCTGACCACTTACAACACACTGAATGGCCCACCTCAACGTAGACATCTACAATTTCTTACTCTGTTGTGACCAGATTTAAGTGAGTTGATATAGTTATTGATATAGTATGGATGTTTTGTTGGTCCTGAACAGGTCCATTTTAAAAATATGCAGAGCCATCAGTGACTAGTTTTGAGTTTAACCCCTTAAGGACCAAATTTCTGGAATAAAAGGGAATCATGACATGTCACACATGTCATGTGTCCTTAAGGGGTTAAACCAATGTTTCACCCATCCCAAGTTATAAAGCCAATGACAAAATAGATAAGTGAACACAGTATTTCTCACCACATGCTTCAGCCTTTATTAGAACATACACTGCAGGTTACATTTAGAACAGAATGCTTGATAAGAACTAGAAGTATGCATTAATGATGAATGGCAAGTTTCACTTACCATTTTTTTGTTAAACTGCTATTAGTTTAAATTCTCAACCTAGCACTGGGGACGTATGTTCAAAATGGGCATGCATTATAATTTGGTGCACCAAAAAACTAAAATAAATGTAAAAAAATAAACAATATAAGGAGTGTATGATTTATTCGAACTTCATTATTAATTTATTCAACTTAATTAAGCCATGATTTACACACTTAAAGGAAATGTGTAGGCACTTTAGGCACTTTAAATGGACACTATAGGCACCCAGACCACTTCAGCTCATTGAAGTGGTCTGGGTGCAATGTCCCAGGTCCCTTAACCCTGCAGTTGTAATTATTGCAGTTTTTAATAAACTGCAATAATTACCTTTAAGAGTTATCTCCACCTCAAGTGGCTGTCTACCAGACAGCCACTAGAGGAACTTCCGGGTGGTTAGGCGACCTAACTGATGCAGGACGTCCTCACTCTATGCACGAGGACATCCACCGTCATGTAAAACCCCATAGGAAAGCAATTAATAATACTTTACTATGAGAGAAGTACTAATGTGAGCGCGATCATAGCCACGCATGCGCATTAGGTCTTCTCCCCCGGCTGATGTCGTCGAGGTGGCACTGGACTCAGATAAGTGACAGAAGGGGTTTTTAACCCCTTCTGCACCACTAGCTAGGGATGACTACGACAGAGTGGGGCACTATAGGTAGCTATAGTTCCAGGAAAACAACTTTGTTTTCAAGCCACGGCTCTAAGCCTTCTGGGTATGAGAGCAAGAAATCACTTTCCGACTCTCGTACCATAACATACCCTAATGTCACATACAAATGCCCAGTGCTGTCACAGGCTGCCATAGAAAATTATTGTGTTCTTCATTGTGGCAGAATCTAGGTGCATAGTGGCGAAGGTACACTTCCAGAATGACATCACTCGTGAAGGAGGTTGCAGCTTCGCCGAGAAAGACTTGCCGCTGGAGTAAAGGTGAGTAATTTGTTTTATTTTAATTTCTATTTTTTTTTTTATACCCAGGGGGACTAACCTACACAGCAACATCAGGACTGCAGCATTAAGAATATAGATATGTATTTCTATTGCTACAGTTTTCCTTTAATAAAAATGCTCTTATGCTAAGGCCGTCCCACCAGTTCTGGCTGAATAGCATGTGACTCCATGTAATTCATTCCAATACAAGTGGTGTAAGTGACAGCAGGAATAGTAGAGAGTGCAGTGACTCAGTACAACAGAAGATAGCAGCAATAAAGGCAAGTGTTTGTTGTGCCTCCCTTTCCTGTACATGTTTCCTGGCTCCTTGTCGTTGTAATTGCATAACTACAACTGTGTGGGCAATGTGGCACCAATTTTATGGGCATAGGGTTTGTAGGAGCAGTATATGGGCTACCTATCATCACATATTGTATATATGGCACCACTGTATGGCAGCAAAGTAAGGGCTATGTGGAAGAAATAAATCGGTATTGTTGTAGATGTTCCGGATGTTCCAGCTATGCACACAGTAATGCAATGTCAGGGAATGTAACACTAATAGTGGATCATGGTAACTATATTGAGTAGGATTATTTTTTGGGTAATCCTATGTAAACAAAAATCAGATATACTCTACGTTAGGTGTTTCAATGCTGCCAACCAATTGTAGCAAGTTATGTGCGAGAGTTTGCAGCAAATATTATTACTTGCCTTTCTGTTAGAATTCTAGTCATCTTTCTGGTCAAAAGTATAAAACACAAACCATAGAGACGCAGACTCCAATCACTCACTTAGGTCTAATTCACCGCATTTTCTTGAGTCCACTGAAGACACTTTCCACAAAGCTATACAAGGCTTTTTTCCAGCTTTCTTGTCAGGATCCCCACATGGCCACCTTCTGTACTCTGCTGAGTGTCAGCATTGCTTCTGGAAGTAGAATAGGTCCATGTTTGATGTTGTAAGAGAGGTTGTAGCCAAAACTGCACTCTTTCAGTTTCAAATCTGAAGAATGAGACGATAAAATGATATCTCCTATGGACTTAAGTGGACTTTAAACTACATGATGACAGGTAAATCCCATTCACATGACAGTCTAGAGCAGGCATAGACAACCTTTGACACACCAGTGCAATATAACAGAAATATAGACAAATACACAGAAGGAAGTGAGGAAATGAAATGGTTTGGACATACCTGAAAAATGGGAAGGGTGTTTGGGAGGAGGGGGGGACAATAGATGAGAGGCAGCAGAGGAAGGTGGTAAGCTGATGGACTTCTCAAAAGAAGAGCATTTTAAGGATTGAAGGACTGCAGGGCAGGTATAGTCAATTGTGCTGTGGAGGGGCTTTCCATAAGGAGTGCGTAAGCCTGGAGACACAAGAAAGTGATAGTAGCAGGTTGTTGTTTGAGTAAAGAGTTTGTGCTGCAAACTATCTACGATTAAGGGAGGGGATATAGGTAGGGGCACAGTTATGAAGAGTTTTGCAAGTAAGCAACGTTGAATCAAATGCTAAATTAAATATCAAACCAGTGTACAGACTATCAAAGGGGTGAGGTTTGATAGTTGCAGGATGTAAGGTAGATTAGTCTGGCAGTGGTGTTCATTATGGACTGTAGAGGGGCAAGCTAGGCACATTTCTGGCCAATAAGCAGAGGTTGTAATAATTAAGGTGGGAAACAATAAGAGCATGGACAGGTATTTTGGTTGCAATCTGACTGAGAAAAGGGCAAATTGAAAAGTGCTTTTAAGGTAAGAGAAATAGGGACAGATGTAGCCTTAGAGAGAGGAAATACAAGAAGTTTGGTCTTGGAAAGGTTGAGCTTTAGGAATTGTTAAGTCATCATGTCAAAGGCAGAGGATAGGCAGTCCATGACATGATCCAGCAGATTGGAAGAAAAATCAGACAAGAAGAGATAGATTTGAGTATCATCAGCATTTAGGTGATATTGAAAACCAGGTGATGATATTAGGGCACCAAGAGAGGCAAAAAGAGCTACCAATAGAGAGCCTTGAGGAAGTCCAATAGAGAGAAGTATAGAAATGGAGGAGGAACCAGAGAAGGAGACACTAAAGGAGCAATTAGAAAGGTAGAGAACCAAGTCACATAGGCAAGGTTGAGAAGGATGTGGAGGAGAAGCAGTTGATCAACCGTGCAGAAAGATCAAGAAGAATGAGAACAATGTACTGTCTACAATACGTAACATTGGTTTGAGAAATTGATCAAATAAATGCACAAACGGGGTAACATATTTAAAACAATATATTGCAAATTACAATATGGCAATGAAGGATTGATAGGGCTTTTTAGATGTGGTGGTGTGGTGTTTGAAAGTTTTTCAAAAGTATCAATACCAATTATGAGATCACTCAGTTGGACTTCAAGGGAAACTAAATTTGGCACTACAATTAAGGAATGGTATCAAGTGGACAGTCTGTCTGGGGCTTGGCCAGCATAGGTTTTATTATAAATTAGCCGAAAGCAATAATCATATTACTAAAGGTATTACTAAATATAATAAAAAATGCTGAACTACTTAACATAGAGTCAGTTAAAGAGACTAAACTCAAACCTTCTCAAGTCTACAATTGGTAAAAATTACCAATAAAGAACATAAAGACATGTGAAGGAGGCCTTTCATTCCCTGCATAATAGCACCATCACCAGGCTGCAATGTACTTTATGAATCTGGATATGCTATGATGGCCCTGCATTATATCAGGTATGATTGGCTTTGGCTGTGTCTAAGGTGTGGCTATCATCATTTATCTAAAGGATACAATCTGCAGCTCTCTGTCTCTCTGCCTGCCTCTCTTTCACCAAGAGGGTAAGATCTACAGTGGAAAACCCAAGCTCAGAATGTAAAAAAAAAAAAAAAAACTCTTTCTCAGACATTTGTTTAATGTACATAGAGGATTGAGCCTTGTGTTTTGTCCACTTTTCTCAACATTCATTTATAATTGTAATAAAACTCTTCTGTTTGGAAGTTGCCAGTGTAAGTGGCTGTTAGTGGATCACATGCTAAGTTTTTTTGTATTAAGGAATAGCCTTAATAAAATATATATTTGCAAATCCATTATTAAGGGGACTGCTTTTACATGGTCCATCATGGCAGGATAGGTACAGTCTAGCTAGTGGTGATCATAATGTGCTCTCCATATTTGGTCCATCCAACTTAGTGCAAAGTCAGTTAACTCAGGCAGGTTATACAGGGACAACAAACAGAAGGTCAAGTGTATTTATAAAAAAAAGACTATTATGTGTGGTGAGTGTGTTTTGTGTAGTGTCTTATTTATGTAATATTGCTACATTATGCACGTGACCATAAAGTTGGCAGTAACTTGTTATAATTTACATTCACTTTGTTATGTGCAATTTATTTTATTATTATCATTGATATACTATACATATATATAGGTTGTATGTAGAACTAAACTAATTATTTTGTCCTATATTTAAAAAATAAGTTTTTGTATAAAGTCCTGTACTGTGCAACTGATTTGAAGTTTTGCATAGTTCATTGACAAGAACCAGGAACGATGTAGCTTGGTTTGTCACTAGAGACTGAGCAAACTATGCATACTGATATGAAAACTACTTTCAAAAATTAAAAATTAAAAAAATACCAGATTCTTAATGTTTTCTTTTTAAATTGCTTGATAGTGAAAGGGTTAAAATAACAAAGCACTATTAATTTGTCAGTGTACTTAATTCGAATGCTATATGAAGACAGGTTATCACAATACAATTAATATCTTTCTTTTATGATTTCTTAAAATTATCTTTATTGTCGGACTGCAATAGATAAAGCAAAAATACAGCCAGCATGCAATTATACATCTGTCCTGTCAATCTCACCAGTGTTTCAAGAATTCCTGGGGACAAGGTCCCTGTTTTCCAGAGGAATCTGCTCATCACTCCAAAAGGCCAAAAACTGAAAGTGAGACGAGAAAGAAAGTGAAATAATTTGTCTAATATGTTTCAGGACACATTTTAAACAGAGAGACAGAATAACACAAAATCTGCTTGTTATTTTATATTATTTTTCAGAATATATAACCAATATTAGTTTGCATTGTGTTTCTTATTTTATTTCTTCTTTGTTTTTGTTTTAAAGAACAGGTACACAATATCCATGTTCTTACTGTTCAAATAATTGTCAAGAACAAAATGGCAATTAAAGTTATATTATATTCCATTATATACATTTTCCCAACAATCCTAATTTCGAAGACACAATCCCAATTTTGAGGTCCTGTCCTACTTTCCCAATTTTGTTCCCACCTCTACTGCATCTGCGGAAACTAGGGTGCTGTCTTTGGGCAGTATACATTAAGTGGATCATTTAGGCGTGCTTGCAATCTGAACAGACACTAGGACCAAATGCTTCACTGATGACCACTCTCATTTCTGAAGGGGAGAGATATTTCCTGAGCATGCAGCCCCAGTACAGAGCCCCACAAGAATCACCCTTAATAAACAAGCAAGTTGGCAGCAGCCCAGAGTTCCAGCCCAGAGTTCCAGAATTCAAGTAGGTTCACCCACTTGCTAAAAGTTATTAATCCCCCTGCTACAAACATCACATATGAACAACATCCATTGTTCCAACACACTATTGATCATAAACTTTTTCTAAAGAGAACCAAAGGGATATACAACAAGCTGGAAAAACCAAACTAGTTGAATATGTAACTGGAAATCGTAATTCATATATTATAATAACTGTACAAACTTGAAAAAATAGTAATAATAGTACAAAAAATAGAGTAAATAGAATACCATCTAATTCAAAGTGCAATCTTGCCTTAATGGCTCACCTCTAGATATGTCTCTCCAAAGAATACCCTTGTCCTACTAAACCCAGCGCGAGCTGCTATCTAGTGACTTTATTGAGGCTTAAATGCAATGTCAAGGTTAGTGGCTTGTGGATCTATTGGTAGGCGTCATGCAACTGACGTGGGTGTTCAACTTTTGGCTCACACTCGGTCCTTTGTAACAAAATCCGAGCTGTTGCTGGTTAAAGTGTTGAATATCCTGTAAAGTTCGCAGACTACACCATATTGAGTTCACCCTAACAGATAAGTGGGGAACAGCGTATAAATGGTAGCCGGGATAGGCGTAAATCTTGGCCACTGTGGAAGATATTCATATACTTCACAGAGCTAAAGTTAGATAATGGTGCCTTTGCTAGGTAGATATTAAGCCCGTTAGTCAAAAGTAAAAAAGGATATGCATAAATACTGGATATAGTTGTATACCCCCTAATTGGTAAATAGGAGATGGTATATGAATAATATCCAGAGTATGGTATTCAGCCGCTATAGAGGGCTAATTGAGTACCTCTTAAGATATACACATCTAAGTAATTTAGACTCCAAGAAGTATAGAGTATGAAACTGCGAACTAACAATTGATCTACATATATACAGAGTTATTCAAATAAGGCATACCAAGTATAGCCGTCAGGAGAGAAAGTAGAGGTGAATAATAAGGATTAAAGTGCCTCTATGTGCAGAACCATACTTAGAGTGTTGGTTGCCTGCACATAGTGATAGATAACCTAGTGAGGAAAGCACACAGTGAGGAAAAAGTGAGCCCAAAAGAGCCCGACGCGCGTTTCGGTGCTGAGATGCACCTTCGTCAGGGGCTAACTGGAGACTGCGTCTCGGTCTCCTTTTACAGGGGTTTAGGTCCCAGAGTCTCTAGTTCTGACCAATCAGGAGGTTGCTGACATGCGCACTAACGCTCCCGGCCATCATGTGATCATTATGCTAATGGTGGTATTGATTGAGCTCATAGGAGCCATTTTTAACCGGTTCCGTGCTGGAAAGCTTCAAGCTAGTCCTATATCCTCCGTCAGCTCAGGAGGTTAGGGCCGGCTGTATACCGCCACGGTGCAATGTATCAAGTGGATACACTGTGATCACGGTTTGGTTTCACATTATACCGCCGAGTTGCCTTGTATCAAATGTATACGCGGTGATGTCGGTTTAACATTAACCCGTTCGGTGCTGGGATAATATACAAATCGTAGGGCATAGCGTTAGTAGCTATATCCCGGTCCAAGGATAGGTACCGGGCAATAATGCCCTATATTTGATTCGTGTCTACCCTCATATTTAGTGTTAGATATCCATAATATTTGTGATAGGTTTGGGTATCTTGACCACGGTTAAGTGAAGTGAAACCTGAACAATGGGTATTGGGACAGAAGGTCCATATACTCATAGAGACTTGGTATAGGGAACAGTAATAAAAAGAAAAAGAATACAGATTCTATATACATATTAACATATTTACAAAGATGTACATTTAGCATATGATGCTTGATATATGGTAGATAAACTAAAGCTAGCTCGAATGTGTATGGCATTAATCAATTATGTTTATGAGGGGAAACCACCCCAGATCATGGTAGTTATGCATATGGGATGTGGTATGAACTGTAAGTCAGAAAAACATATTCTGGCTAATTGGTGAATAAAGACACCGATGTTGTTCAGGTGAGTTTATATAAACGAGGTATAGGAAAATCCTTCATTTAGACCAGAAGGGGAAAGGGTTTTTAATGTGAAAATCCAATAGCTCTCTCTTTGGAGTAGTTTGATATCTATGTCACCCTTCCTCGGTCCTAGTTTGATTTTTTCGATCCCGTTGAACCTTAAGCCCTGGGCTGTGCCTTCATGTCTCAGTTTCAGATGTCTCGAGATGACAGTGTCTATGTGTCTGGAGGGGTTTACCGAATTTACATGTTCGAGAATTCTTTTCTTGAATGGCCTAAAGGTCTTCCCCACGTACATGAGGCCACAGCTACAGGTAAGGAGGTAAATAAGACCTGTCGTTTTGCAATTGAAAAAAGTGTTAACCTCATGTATCTGTGTATTGGTGGAGTTCGGAAACGTTTTAGATTTTCTCCGAATGTACCTACAGGCCTTACAGCGGCCGCATTGAAACGTGCCCACTGCTGGTGTTTTTAGCCATGTATTATCTGCTTTGGGTGAGGAGAGGTGACTCGGTACCAGTAGATCTTTTAGGTTACGGCCTCTCCTGGCCGTGAGTGATACATGTGGTGACAGAACTTCCTTAAGGTGCTGATCTTGGTAGATCAGGGGCCAGTATCTATTCAAAATGCCCTTGACTGGATCCCAGCCTGCATCAAAAGTGCCAATGCATCTAATCAAACCTGGGGTCTTTTCGTTGAGAGGGTTGTCTTGTAGTAGGTCTTTGCGCTCAGTAGTAAGTGCTCTTAAGTATGCCGCTTTAAGGCATCTATTTGAGTATCCCTTGATCTTGAACTGAGATCTTAACAGCTTTGCTTTGATTTTAAATTCCTCCGTGGTGGAACAGTTTCTTCTTACACGTAGATATTGTCCAACTGGTATTCCATACTTTAATGGTGTTGGATGGTAACTTTGCCAGTTCAATAGATTGTTGGTGGCTGTGGGCTTCCTGAATAGAGTGGTAGAGATATGTTTATTATCACTTTCCAAGATTTGTAAAGTCAGGTCCAAAAAGTTGATTTTATTATCTCCCACCTCGTGAGTCAGTTTTAAGTTCTGATCATTAAGATTAAGAGCCTTGACGAAATCCTCAAATAACTCTGTCGATCCTGTCCATACGATCAGTACGTCATCTATGTAACGTTTCCAGAGACTGATGTAGTCCTGGTAGGCAGCAAATTTGGGACTGAACACTACATTCTGTTCCCACCACCCCAGGTGGAGGTTTGCATACGAGGGGGCACAAGTTGTCCCCATCGCAGTCCCTCTCACCTGGTGGTAGTGGATACCCTCAAAGAGGAAATAGTTGTGTGTTAAGACGAATTGTAGTAATTCCAGCACAAACTGATTATGGTCACGGAGGGATAGGTCACGTGTTTGAAGGAACCATTTTATATTGTTGAGACCTGTTTCATGGGGTATGGAACTGTATAGTCCCTCCACGTCAAGACTGCATAGTTTGGCCCCAATGGGTATTGTCAGGTCGTCCAGTATTTTCAAAATTTGCTTTGTATCCCTGACGTACGAAGGGAGGACCCTAACCAGGCCACTCAGGATTTGTTCCACATACATACTGCAATTTTGGGTAAGATTGTTGTTCCCTGATACTATAGGCCTCCCAGTTAGTATTTTCTGTTGCTTATGTATCTTAGGCAGCGAGTAGAAGGTAGCGATAGTGGGTCTCTTATTAAGCATATATTTATATTCCTCAATGCTAATTAGGTTGGTTTGAAATGCCTGATCCAAAATCTTTTTGAGCTCAAGTAGGAATCTACTGGTAGGGTCTGAGGGGAGTGCTACATAGGTGTCCCTATCTTCAAGTGTGATGTTCACCATTTGGACATACTTGTCCCTATCTAGTATCACTAGATTTCCCCCTTTATCCGAAGGCTTTATGATAATTGTCTCATTGGCCCTTAATTTGGCCAGTGCTCTATTTTCTTGTACATTCAGATTATTTGGATGTAATCCAGACTCTGAGTTAGTTCCCATTGCTTCAATTTCTTTACACGATAATTCAACAAATAGGTCAATATATTTGTATTCAGGTATGTGTGGGGTAAACTTAGTTTTAGGTTTTAACTTGGTAAATGGGGCTACTTGGGTGTGAGATAGGTCGTTACTACTGAGTAATTCCACCAAATTGTCAAGTAGATTCATGTCCCTGGCTTCAAGACCCAATCTAAGTGCTTGCTTATCTTTTTGAATGCAATGGTACTTATGCAGAGCCAGCTTCCTGGCAAATAGGTGAATGTCCTTTGTCCACCCAAACTTGTCAAATTTGGGTGTAGGGACAAAGGACAGTCCCCTCCTAAGAAGCTGTGTTTCTGAAGTAGTAAGTTGATAAGAGGAGAGGTTAATGATTTGGCTCTCTGTGGTTAATATGCTTTCCTGCGTTGGAAACCTCTTGAGGACTTGCTCCTCGTATTTCTCTGTGGTCTTGCTTCTTGGTTGGCCCTGGCTAAAAAATTGATTCCCTTTTTTAAGATACTTTTAGGGTTAGGTTCAGGTAGGGTGGAGGCGTTATCTGAACTAAGTTCAGGTTCGGAACCGCTCGTATCGTATTCCGATGTGGAGAACTGATCAAATTCTACCCTCCTGCTCTGTTTGGACCTCTGGTATATATTGCCTGTTTGGAAGTCCTTTGTATCTCTTAGGAATTTGGAATGTTTCCGAGTTTTAATTGAGGATTGAAATCTCTCTAGTTGACTTTTTAGTTTTATTTCAAGCTGTGCGAAATTACTCTCTGTCTTGAAAACCTCAATTTTCTCTATCTCGTCATCGACTTCTTTATTGATCTTGTCAAGTCTCTGTTTCTCGGATCTACATAAGATGTTCATAAACTTGCGGGAACAGGTACTCGCTGCCTCTTCCCACTCTTTTATAAATTCCGTTCCTTCAATGTGAGGACCAGGGATATTCTGAACCCTAAGACCCCTTGGTATAAGCTCTTTGCTCAAGTATTTTTCAAGCGAAGCAACCTCCCAACCAGCTTTAATCTGTTGTTTGAACAGGTATGTCAGGTGGTTGAATGCAGAGTTAATATTTGTGTATGTTACACTCTCATTAAGATGACCTTCTGAGAACACTGTATCAATGTCCGTATACCAAGCATCCCTAGTTGCTTTATCTGATAAAAAACCGGCCATATTCGAGCAGCGTTTAAAAGGTGATGGGTACTGAAACCCAAGTTAGACAAACAAAACGGAAGAATTACCACCTATGAGAAGGGCCCAAATTAATGGGACCGTCTCACCGGTGGGAATAATCACCTTGATGGACACTCCAGAAATGTCCTGGGGCTTAACCCCTAAATATAGAGAGAACCAAAGGGATATACAACAAGCTGGAAAAACCAAACTAGTTGAATATGTAACTGGAAATCGTAATTCATATATTATAATAACTGTACAAACTTGAAAAAATAGTAATAATAGTACAAAAAATAGAGTAAATAGAATACCATCTAATTCAAAGTGCAATCTTGCCTTAATGGCTCACCTCTAGATATGTCTCTCCAAAGAATACCCTTGTCCTACTAAACCCAGCGCGAGCTGCTATCTAGTGACTTTATTGAGGCTTAAATGCAATGTCAAGGTTAGTGGCTTGTGGATCTATTGGTAGGCGTCATGCAACTGACGTGGGTGTTCAACTTTTGGCTCACACTCGGTCCTTTGTAACAAAATCCGAGCTGTTGCTGGTTAAAGTGTTGAATATCCTGTAAAGTTCGCAGACTACACCATATTGAGTTCACCCTAACAGATAAGTGGGGAACAGCGTATAAATGGTAGCCGGGATAGGCGTAAATCTTGGCCACTGTGGAAGATATTCATATACTTCACAGAGCTAAAGTTAGATAATGGTGCCTTTGCTAGGTAGATATTAAGCCCGTTAGTCAAAAGTAAAAAAGGATATGCATAAATACTGGATATAGTTGTATACCCCCTAATTGGTAAATAGGAGATGGTATATGAATAATATCCAGAGTATGGTATTCAGCCGCTATAGAGGGCTAATTGAGTACCTCTTAAGATATACACATCTAAGTAATTTAGACTCCAAGAAGTATAGAGTATGAAACTGCGAACTAACAATTGATCTACATATATACAGAGTTATTCAAATAAGGCATACCAAGTATAGCCGTCAGGAGAGAAAGTAGAGGTGAATAATAAGGATTAAAGTGCCTCTATGTGCAGAACCATACTTAGAGTGTTGGTTGCCTGCACATAGTGATAGATAACCTAGTGAGGAAAGCACACAGTGAGGAAAAAGTGAGCCCAAAAGAGCCCGACGCGCGTTTCGGTGCTGAGATGCACCTTCGTCAGGGGCTAACTGGAGACTGCGTCTCGGTCTCCTTTTACAGGGGTTTAGGTCCCAGAGTCTCTAGTTCTGACCAATCAGGAGGTTGCTGACATGCGCACTAACGCTCCCGGCCATCATGTGATCATTATGCTAATGGTGGTATTGATTGAGCTCATAGGAGCCATTTTTAACCGGTTCCGTGCTGGAAAGCTTCAAGCTAGTCCTATATCCTCCGTCAGCTCAGGAGGTTAGGGCCGGCTGTATACCGCCACGGTGCAATGTATCAAGTGGATACACTGTGATCACGGTTTGGTTTCACATTATACCGCCGAGTTGCCTTGTATCAAATGTATACGCGGTGATGTCGGTTTAACATTAACCCGTTCGGTGCTGGGATAATATACAAATCGTAGGGCATAGCGTTAGTAGCTATATCCCGGTCCAAGGATAGGTACCGGGCAATAATGCCCTATATTTGATTCGTGTCTACCCTCATATTTAGTGTTAGATATCCATAATATTTGTGATAGGTTTGGGTATCTTGACCACGGTTAAGTGAAGTGAAACCTGAACAATGGGTATTGGGACAGAAGGTCCATATACTCATAGAGACTTGGTATAGGGAACAGTAATAAAAAGAAAAAGAATACAGATTCTATATACATATTAACATATTTACAAAGATGTACATTTAGCATATGATGCTTGATATATGGTAGATAAACTAAAGCTAGCTCGAATGTGTATGGCATTAATCAATTATGTTTATGAGGGGAAACCACCCCAGATCATGGTAGTTATGCATATGGGATGTGGTATGAACTGTAAGTCAGAAAAACATATTCTGGCTAATTGGTGAATAAAGACACCGATGTTGTTCAGGTGAGTTTATATAAACGAGGTATAGGAAAATCCTTCATTTAGACCAGAAGGGGAAAGGGTTTTTAATGTGAAAATCCAATAGCTCTCTCTTTGGAGTAGTTTGATATCTATGTCACCCTTCCTCGGTCCTAGTTTGATTTTTTCGATCCCGTTGAACCTTAAGCCCTGGGCTGTGCCTTCATGTCTCAGTTTCAGATGTCTCGAGATGACAGTGTCTATGTGTCTGGAGGGGTTTACCGAATTTACATGTTCGAGAATTCAAAGGACATTCACCTATTTGCCAGGAAGCTGGCTCTGCATAAGTACCATTGCATTCAAAAAGATAAGCAAGCACTTAGATTGGGTCTTGAAGCCAGGGACATGAATCTACTTGACAATTTGGTGGAATTACTCAGTAGTAACGACCTATCTCACACCCAAGTAGCCCCATTTACCAAGTTAAAACCTAAAACTAAGTTTACCCCACACATACCTGAATACAAATATATTGACCTATTTGTTGAATTATCGTGTAAAGAAATTGAAGCAATGGGAACTAACTCAGAGTCTGGATTACATCCAAATAATCTGAATGTACAAGAAAATAGAGCACTGGCCAAATTAAGGGCCAATGAGACAATTATCATAAAGCCTTCGGATAAAGGGGGAAATCTAGTGATACTAGATAGGGACAAGTATGTCCAAATGGTGAACATCACACTTGAAGATAGGGACACCTATGTAGCACTCCCCTCAGACCCTACCAGTAGATTCCTACTTGAGCTCAAAAAGATTTTGGATCAGGCATTTCAAACCAACCTAATTAGCATTGAGGAATATAAATATATGCTTAATAAGAGACCCACTATCGCTACCTTCTACTCGCTGCCTAAGATACATAAGCAACAGAAAATACTAACTGGGAGGCCTATAGTATCAGGGAACAACAATCTTACCCAAAATTGCAGTATGTATGTGGAACAAATCCTGAGTGGCCTGGTTAGGGTCCTCCCTTCGTACGTCAGGGATACAAAGCAAATTTTGAAAATACTGGACGACCTGACAATACCCATTGGGGCCAAACTATGCAGTCTTGACGTGGAGGGACTATACAGTTCCATACCCCATGAAACAGGTCTCAACAATATAAAATGGTTCCTTCAAACACGTGACCTATCCCTCCGTGACCATAATCAGTTTGTGCTGGAATTACTACAATTCGTCTTAACACACAACTATTTCCTCTTTGAGGGTATCCACTACCACCAGGTGAGAGGGACTGCGATGGGGACAACTTGTGCCCCCTCGTATGCAAACCTCCACCTGGGGTGGTGGGAACAGAATGTAGTGTTCAGTCCCAAATTTGCTGCCTACCAGGACTACATCAGTCTCTGGAAACGTTACATAGATGACGTACTGATCGTATGGACAGGATCGACAGAGTTATTTGAGGATTTCGTCAAGGCTCTTAATCTTAATGATCAGAACTTAAAACTGACTCACGAGGTGGGAGATAATAAAATCAACTTTTTGGACCTGACTTTACAAATCTTGGAAAGTGATAATAAACATATCTCTACCACTCTATTCAGGAAGCCCACAGCCACCAACAATCTATTGAACTGGCAAAGTTACCATCCAACACCATTAAAGTATGGAATACCAGTTGGACAATATCTACGTGTAAGAAGAAACTGTTCCACCACGGAGGAATTTAAAATCAAAGCAAAGCTGTTAAGATCTCAGTTCAAGATCAAGGGATACTCAAATAGATGCCTTAAAGCGGCATACTTAAGAGCACTTACTACTGAGCGCAAAGACCTACTACAAGACAACCCTCTCAACGAAAAGACCCCAGGTTTGATTAGATGCATTGGCACTTTTGATGCAGGCTGGGATCCAGTCAAGGGCATTTTGAATAGATACTGGCCCCTGATCTACCAAGATCAGCACCTTAAGGAAGTTCTGTCACCACATGTATCACTCACGGCCAGGAGAGGCCGTAACCTAAAAGATCTACTGGTACCGAGTCACCTCTCCTCACCCAAAGCAGATAATACATGGCTAAAAACACCAGCAGTGGGCACGTTTCAATGCGGCCGCTGTAAGGCCTGTAGGTACATTCGGAGAAAATCTAAAACGTTTCCGAACTCCACCAATACACAGATACATGAGGTTAACACTTTTTTCAATTGCAAAACGACAGGTCTTATTTACCTCCTTACCTGTAGCTGTGGCCTCATGTACGTGGGGAAGACCTTTAGGCCATTCAAGAAAAGAATTCTCGAACATGTAAATTCGGTAAACCCCTCCAGACACATAGACACTGTCATCTCGAGACATCTGAAACTGAGACATGAAGGCACAGCCCAGGGCTTAAGGTTCAACGGGATCGAAAAAATCAAACTAGGACCGAGGAAGGGTGACATAGATATCAAACTACTCCAAAGAGAGAGCTATTGGATTTTCACATTAAAAACCCTTTCCCCTTCTGGTCTAAATGAAGGATTTTCCTATACCTCGTTTATATAAACTCACCTGAACAACATCGGTGTCTTTATTCACCAATTAGCCAGAATATGTTTTTCTGACTTACAGTTCATACCACATCCCATATGCATAACTACCATGATCTGGGGTGGTTTCCCCTCATAAACATAATTGATTAATGCCATACACATTCGAGCTAGCTTTAGTTTATCTACCATATATCAAGCATCATATGCTAAATGTACATCTTTGTAAATATGTTAATATGTATATAGAATCTGTATTCTTTTTCTTTTTATTACTGTTCCCTATACCAAGTCTCTATGAGTATATGGACCTTCTGTCCCAATACCCATTGTTCAGGTTTCACTTCACTTAACCGTGGTCAAGATACCCAAACCTATCACAAATATTATGGATATCTAACACTAAATATGAGGGTAGACACGAATCAAATATAGGGCATTATTGCCCGGTACCTATCCTTGGACCGGGATATAGCTACTAACGCTATGCCCTACGATTTGTATATTATCCCAGCACCGAACGGGTTAATGTTAAACCGACATCACCGCGTATACATTTGATACAAGGCAACTCGGCGGTATAATGTGAAACCAAACCGTGATCACAGTGTATCCACTTGATACATTGCACCGTGGCGGTATACAGCCGGCCCTAACCTCCTGAGCTGACGGAGGATATAGGACTAGCTTGAAGCTTTCCAGCACGGAACCGGTTAAAAATGGCTCCTATGAGCTCAATCAATACCACCATTAGCATAATGATCACATGATGGCCGGGAGCGTTAGTGCGCATGTCAGCAACCTCCTGATTGGTCAGAACTAGAGACTCTGGGACCTAAACCCCTGTAAAAGGAGACCGAGACGCAGTCTCCAGTTAGCCCCTGACGAAGGTGCATCTCAGCACCGAAACGCGCGTCGGGCTCTTTTGGGCTCACTTTTTCCTCACTGTGTGCTTTCCTCACTAGGTTATCTATCACTATGTGCAGGCAACCAACACTCTAAGTATGGTTCTGCACATAGAGGCACTTTAATCCTTATTATTCACCTCTACTTTCTCTCCTGACGGCTATACTTGGTATGCCTTATTTGAATAACTCTGTATATATGTAGATCAATTGTTAGTTCGCAGTTTCATACTCTATACTTCTTGGAGTCTAAATTACTTAGATGTGTATATCTTAAGAGGTACTCAATTAGCCCTCTATAGCGGCTGAATACCATACTCTGGATATTATTCATATACCATCTCCTATTTACCAATTAGGGGGTATACAACTATATCCAGTATTTATGCATATCCTTTTTTACTTTTGACTAACGGGCTTAATATCTACCTAGCAAAGGCACCATTATCTAACTTTAGCTCTGTGAAGTATATGAATATCTTCCACAGTGGCCAAGATTTACGCCTATCCCGGCTACCATTTATACGCTGTTCCCCACTTATCTGTTAGGGTGAACTCAATATGGTGTAGTCTGCGAACTTTACAGGATATTCAACACTTTAACCAGCAACAGCTCGGATTTTGTTACAAAGGACCGAGTGTGAGCCAAAAGTTGAACACCCACGTCAGTTGCATGACGCCTACCAATAGATCCACAAGCCACTAACCTTGACATTGCATTTAAGCCTCAATAAAGTCACTAGATAGCAGCTCGCGCTGGGTTTAGTAGGACAAGGGTATTCTTTGGAGAGACATATCTAGAGGTGAGCCATTAAGGCAAGATTGCACTTTGAATTAGATGGTATTCTATTTACTCTATTTTTTGTACTATTATTACTATTTTTTCAAGTTTGTACAGTTATTATAATATATGAATTACGATTTCCAGTTACATATTCAACTAGTTTGGTTTTTCCAGCTTGTTGTATATCCCTTTGGTTCTCTCTATATTTAGGGGTTAAGCCCCAGGACATTTCTGGAGTGTCCATCAAGGTGATTATTCCCACCGGTGAGACGGTCCCATTAATTTGGGCCCTTCTCATAGGTGGTAATTCTTCCGTTTTGTTTGTCTAACTTGGGTTTCAGTACCCATCACCTTTTAAACGCTGCTCGAATATGGCCGGTTTTTTATCAGATAAAGCAACTAGGGATGCTTGGTATACGGACATTGATACAGTGTTCTCAGAAGGTCATCTTAATGAGAGTGTAACATACACAAATATTAACTCTGCATTCAACCACCTGACATACCTGTTCAAACAACAGATTAAAGCTGGTTGGGAGGTTGCTTCGCTTGAAAAATACTTGAGCAAAGAGCTTATACCAAGGGGTCTTAGGGTTCAGAATATCCCTGGTCCTCACATTGAAGGAACGGAATTTATAAAAGAGTGGGAAGAGGCAGCGAGTACCTGTTCCCGCAAGTTTATGAACATCTTATGTAGATCCGAGAAACAGAGACTTGACAAGATCAATAAAGAAGTCGATGACGAGATAGAGAAAATTGAGGTTTTCAAGACAGAGAGTAATTTCGCACAGCTTGAAATAAAACTAAAAAGTCAACTAGAGAGATTTCAATCCTCAATTAAAACTCGGAAACATTCCAAATTCCTAAGAGATACAAAGGACTTCCAAACAGGCAATATATACCAGAGGTCCAAACAGAGCAGGAGGGTAGAATTTGATCAGTTCTCCACATCGGAATACGATACGAGCGGTTCCGAACCTGAACTTAGTTCAGATAACGCCTCCACCCTACCTGAACCTAACCCTAAAAGTATCTTAAAAAAGGGAATCAATTTTTTAGCCAGGGCCAACCAAGAAGCAAGACCACAGAGAAATACGAGGAGCAAGTCCTCAAGAGGTTTCCAACGCAGGAAAGCATATTAACCACAGAGAGCCAAATCATTAACCTCTCCTCTTATCAACTTACTACTTCAGAAACACAGCTTCTTAGGAGGGGACTGTCCTTTGTCCCTACACCCAAATTTGACAAGTTTGGGTGGACAAAGGACATTCACCTATTTGCCAGGAAGCTGGCTCTGCATAAGTACCATTGCATTCAAAAAGATAAGCAAGCACTTAGATTGGGTCTTGAAGCCAGGGACATGAATCTACTTGACAATTTGGTGGAATTACTCAGTAGTAACGACCTATCTCACACCCAAGTAGCCCCATTTACCAAGTTAAAACCTAAAACTAAGTTTACCCCACACATACCTGAATACAAATATATTGACCTATTTGTTGAATTATCGTGTAAAGAAATTGAAGCAATGGGAACTAACTCAGAGTCTGGATTACATCCAAATAATCTGAATGTACAAGAAAATAGAGCACTGGCCAAATTAAGGGCCAATGAGACAATTATCATAAAGCCTTCGGATAAAGGGGGAAATCTAGTGATACTAGATAGGGACAAGTATGTCCAAATGGTGAACATCACACTTGAAGATAGGGACACCTATGTAGCACTCCCCAGAGACCCTACCAGTAGATTCCTACTTGAGCTCAAAAAGATTTTGGATCAGGCATTTCAAACCAACCTAATTAGCATTGAGGAATATAAATATATGCTTAATAAGAGACCCAATATCGCTACCTTCTACTCGCTGCCTAAGATACATAAGCAACAGAAAATACTAACTGGGAGGCCTATAGTATCAGGGAACAACAATCTTACCCAAAATTGCAGTATGTATGTGGAACAAATCCTGAGTGGCCTGGTTAGGGTCCTCCCTTCGTACGTCAGGGATACAAAGCAAATTTTGAAAATACTGGACGACCTGACAATACCCATTGGGGCCAAACTATGCAGTCTTGACGTGGAGGGACTATACAGTTCCATACCCCATGAAACAGGTCTCAACAATATAAAATGGTTCCTTCAAACACGTGACCTATCCCTCCGTGACCATAATCAGTTTGTGCTGGAATTACTACAATTCGTCTTAACACACAACTATTTCCTCTTTGAGGGTATCCACTACCACCAGGTGAGAGGGACTGCGATGGGGACAACTTGTGCCCCCTCGTATGCAAACCTCCACCTGGGGTGGTGGGAACAGAATGTAGTGTTCAGTCCCAAATTTGCTGCCTACCAGGACTACATCAGTCTCTGGAAACGTTACATAGATGACGTACTGATCGTATGGACAGGATCGACAGAGTTATTTGAGGATTTCGTCAAGGCTCTTAATCTTAATGATCAGAACTTAAAACTGACTCACGAGGTGGGAGATAATAAAATCAACTTTTTGGACCTGACTTTACAAATCTTGGAAAGTGATAATAAACATATCTCTACCACTCTATTCAGGAAGCCCACAGCCACCAACAATCTATTGAACTGGCAAAGTTACCATCCAACACCATTAAAGTATGGAATACCAGTTGGACAATATCTACGTGTAAGAAGAAACTGTTCCACCACGGAGGAATTTAAAATCAAAGCAAAGCTGTTAAGATCTCAGTTCAAGATCAAGGGATACTCAAATAGATGCCTTAAAGCGGCATACTTAAGAGCACTTACTACTGAGCGCAAAGACCTACTACAAGACAACCCTCTCAACGAAAAGACCCCAGGTTTGATTAGATGCATTGGCACTTTTGATGCAGGCTGGGATCCAGTCAAGGGCATTTTGAATAGATACTGGCCCCTGATCTACCAAGATCAGCACCTTAAGGAAGTTCTGTCACCACATGTATCACTCACGGCCAGGAGAGGCCGTAACCTAAAAGATCTACTGGTACCGAGTCACCTCTCCTCACCCAAAGCAGATAATACATGGCTAAAAACACCAGCAGTGGGCACGTTTCAATGCGGCCGCTGTAAGGCCTGTAGGTACATTCGGAGAAAATCTAAAACGTTTCCGAACTCCACCAATACACAGATACATGAGGTTAACACTTTTTTCAATTGCAAAACGACAGGTCTTATTTACCTCCTTACCTGTAGCTGTGGCCTCATGTACGTGGGGAAGACCTTTAGGCCATTCAAGAAAAGAATTCTCGAACATGTAAATTCGGTAAACCCCTCCAGACACATAGACACTGTCATCTCGAGACATCTGAAACTGAGACATGAAGGCACAGCCCAGGGCTTAAGGTTCAACGGGATCGAAAAAATCAAACTAGGACCGAGGAAGGGTGACATAGATATCAAACTACTCCAAAGAGAGAGCTATTGGATTTTCACATTAAAAACCCTTTCCCCTTCTGGTCTAAATGAAGGATTTTCCTATACCTCGTTTATATAAACTCACCTGAACAACATCGGTGTCTTTATTCACCAATTAGCCAGAATATGTTTTTCTGACTTACAGTTCATACCACATCCCATATGCATAACTACCATGATCTGGGGTGGTTTCCCCTCATAAACATAATTGATTAATGCCATACACATTCGAGCTAGCTTTAGTTTATCTACCATATATCAAGCATCATATGCTAAATGTACATCTTTGTAAATATGTTAATATGTATATAGAATCTGTATTCTTTTTCTTTTTATTACTGTTCCCTATACCAAGTCTCTATGAGTATATGGACCTTCTGTCCCAATACCCATTGTTCAGGTTTCACTTCACTTAACCGTGGTCAAGATACCCAAACCTATCACAAATATTATGGATATCTAACACTAAATATGAGGGTAGACACGAATCAAATATAGGGCATTATTGCCCGGTACCTATCCTTGGACCGGGATATAGCTACTAACGCTATGCCCTACGATTTGTATATTATCCCAGCACCGAACGGGTTAATGTTAAACCGACATCACCGCGTATACATTTGATACAAGGCAACTCGGCGGTATAATGTGAAACCAAACCGTGATCACAGTGTATCCACTTGATACATTGCACCGTGGCGGTATACAGCCGGCCCTAACCTCCTGAGCTGACGGAGGATATAGGACTAGCTTGAAGCTTTCCAGCACGGAACCGGTTAAAAATGGCTCCTATGAGCTCAATCAATACCACCATTAGCATAATGATCACATGATGGCCGGGAGCGTTAGTGCGCATGTCAGCAACCTCCTGATTGGTCAGAACTAGAGACTCTGGGACCTAAACCCCTGTAAAAGGAGACCGAGACGCAGTCTCCAGTTAGCCCCTGACGAAGGTGCATCTCAGCACCGAAACGCGCGTCGGGCTCTTTTGGGCTCACTTTTTCCTCACTGTGTGCTTTCCTCACTAGGTTATCTATCACTATGTGCAGGCAACCAACACTCTAAGTATGGTTCTGCACATAGAGGCACTTTAATCCTTATTATTCACCTCTACTTTCTCTCCTGACGGCTATACTTGGTATGCCTTATTTGAATAACTCTGTATATATGTAGATCAATTGTTAGTTCGCAGTTTCATACTCTATACTTCTTGGAGTCTAAATTACTTAGATGTGTATATCTTAAGAGGTACTCAATTAGCCCTCTATAGCGGCTGAATACCATACTCTGGATATTATTCATATACCATCTCCTATTTACCAATTAGGGGGTATACAACTATATCCAGTATTTATGCATATCCTTTTTTACTTTTGACTAACGGGCTTAATATCTACCTAGCAAAGGCACCATTATCTAACTTTAGCTCTGTGAAGTATATGAATATCTTCCACAGTGGCCAAGATTTACGCCTATCCCGGCTACCATTTATACGCTGTTCCCCACTTATCTGTTAGGGTGAACTCAATATGGTGTAGTCTGCGAACTTTACAGGATATTCAACACTTTAACCAGCAACAGCTCGGATTTTGTTACAAAGGACCGAGTGTGAGCCAAAAGTTGAACACCCACGTCAGTTGCATGACGCCTACCAATAGATCCACAAGCCACTAACCTTGACATTGCATTTAAGCCTCAATAAAGTCACTAGATAGCAGCTCGCGCTGGGTTTAGTAGGACAAGGGTATTCTTTGGAGAGACATATCTAGAGGTGAGCCATTAAGGCAAGATTGCACTTTGAATTAGATGGTATTCTATTTACTCTATTTTTTGTACTATTATTACTATTTTTTCAAGTTTGTACAGTTATTATAATATATGAATTACGATTTCCAGTTACATATTCAACTAGTTTGGTTTTTCCAGCTTGTTGTATATCCCTTTGGTTCTCTCTATATTTAGGGGTTAAGCCCCAGGACATTTCTGGAGTGTCCATCAAGGTGATTATTCCCACCGGTGAGACGGTCCCATTAATTTGGGCCCTTCTCATAGGTGGTAATTCTTCCGTTTTGTTTGTCAAACTTTTTCTAAACTATCTTTTTTCATCAAAAGGACTGGTTTTGTGGAGAATATTTTTTCATGCTCTGTATTTAAATTTTTCTTTACTTAATTTTTTTTCTTTAATATACAAATGCAGGCTCTAAATGTCAATTATCCCATATAGTGCAATTACTATATTGCTAGCTAGCAATCAACTGTTTAACTTTTGACCATTGATATTTATTTTTTACATTTCTTTAATTTTTTACATGACTGGCCAACCGGGATACCGGGAAATTTCCCAGTGGGCCACAGCACCTGGGGCCGGCAGGAAGCCCTAATGTGCCTTTTAAATAATTTTCCCTCGAACGGTGACAGCTTTTGTCAGTCCGAGGGACAAAAGGTGCTGATTGCTAATGCGGCCACATTCAGGCTCCAGGGGGCCAGAGGGAGCACTGTGAGGCTCCCTTCCGAAAGTCCACCAATTTCATGCTTCTATGCTCTGCCTGCATTCAGGCCCCACCCCCCGCATGCAATTCTGTCCACACACACAAGCTCCTCCCCCGCACTCACGCTTCTGACCTCACTGCAAGGAAAAGACCAGAAAAAGGAGACTTTACCTCCCAGTGCTTCCAGTGCTACCAGCCTCCCAGAGCCTTCTGTGGCAGGTAGGCTTCAATCCATGACAGTGATCATGTGTGTGCCTGCTAGTGAGTGAGCTTGTATGTGTGTGTGTCAGTGAGCTTGTCTGTAAGTAAACAAGTGTGTGTGTTAGTGACTTTGTAGTATGCATGTATGTGTCAGTGAGCATGTGTGTGTCAGTGAGCTTGTGTGTTTGTGTGTGTCAGTTAGCTTGTCTGTAGTGAGCATGTGTGTCAGTGAGCTTTTCTGTAGGGACCATGTGTGTGTCAGTGAGCCTATGTGTAAGCGAGCTTGAGTGTGTCAGCTAGCTTTTCTTTAGTGAGTGTGTGTGTGTGACAGTAAGCTTGTCTGTAGCAAGTTTGTGTTTGTTTACCAATGCGTTTTTCTGTAATAACCTTGTGTGAGTGTCATAGTTTGTACTAAGTTTGTGTGTGTTTGTGTCAGTGAGCCTATTTGTGTGTATCAGTGAACTTATGTTTTTATGAGCTTTTGAGTATCAATGAGAGATATCTGTCTGTAAGCCTGTGTATAAATGAGCTTGTGCGCTTGTGTCAGTGAGATTGTCTGTGTCTGCATGTGAGTTTGATTGCTGTATAATAAAAAATTTTACACTGAAAGAACCAATATTTTAAATTAGAAAATGAAACATACCGATAATATATATATATATATATATATATATATACATACATACATACATATACACACATATACACATATGTATACACATATATACACACACACTACATGGAACAATGACTTATAGGGCTGGCATTCATTTTTTTCCAGGGCTGCTTTGTATCCCAAGTCTGGCCCTGTGCAGTACAAAAGCGAATCATCCTTAAAAGGGACTCATATAGTAGAATACAAACACAAATCCAATTTCAAACTTGTCTATTGCAACTTGATTTCACTTTTTCTGTTTATCCTACTATATGTGCTCTGTGTAATTTACTTAACATTTTTAGGATTGATAGAGATTCTTGCTCAGGGTCTCTAGTACGTTTCTGTTTGTGTTTATATATATTTGTTAATTATTTCCACATTTTTTCACATTGGTGATGGATCCTCAAATCTAGGCATGTCGGTTGCTTGCTTTAAATTTGTTTTTCAATTTATGATAAGCTTTTGGTGATTATGCCTTGGCTTCTGTGCCTTTAAAATTTCTGAAATACATAGGCATCACTGCCCATGCTAAGTAATAAAAATAATTTTGCAGTAATTTTCTGTTTTTTGAGTGTAGTGCTATTATTTTTTTTAATGCATTTTGAAGGTACTTCTATGGTAAGTTACCAGCGCCAATAGTAAGTTGAGTGCCAACATTTGTACATTTTTTGTTTTCCAGTGCAAATACCAAACTGAAGCCCTATTTTTGGTGA